>NW_026599592.1:4437500-4737500 GCF_023634155.1 Falco peregrinus | reverse complement strand
GTTCTTCTTGCCTACTTGGATTTCCTCAGTTGCCCACCCCTGAGAGCTCTTTCTCCAACTTTATCCTTTTCCTGCCTGGCTGCCCGCCCCTCCCCTCTTCAGAGCCGCGTTTTTGCTTTCTGTTTTCTCGTGAAGAGCCTGGTAACCTTTCCATTCAAGAGTATTGTTAGACAGGTAAAGCCCCAATGAACTTGAACCAGCTCCGCACTTAATCAAAGCTAGCTCATCTTCCCTTCTCTCCTCAGAGGAGCTCTTCAGGTGTTTGCAGTCTGGAGTGACTGGAGGCACCTGCAGTGGAAATGTGAACAGGTGGCAAGGACCAACCTGCCCAATGGCTACCTTAGCTCTGAAAGGCAGGTCCCTTGGATGGGTTTGCTCAGTCAGCTGAGCCAGTTCTGGCTGGATCCCCACACAAAGTGCCACAGCCAACCCACATCAGCCTTACTCTGCACTTGGGCAAGGTGGATGACCTTGCTCATCCCTGCGGCAGCAGGGCCACCTTCATCAGGTGGAGGCCTTTGTCAGCACGCTGTTTATGGACCTCACATAGCTCTGCGGTTTCTGCTTCTGCCCCGAGGCTGGCAACTCCTCAGCTGATGTGTTGGCCAGACCAGCCACATCCTCTCCAAAGAGTTCCTCGTGGTGCTCTATGAGGAACTCCACCAGCTGTGTCACCTGCACACAAGCAACCACTGCTGGTTTCCACCTAGGTGGCTGAAAAGTGGCTCGAGCACAGTCTTTCGCACTCCGGACCCTCGCTTCTGTGCAGAAAGCTGCAGCTGTGGGGCTGCTCTGCCCAGCAGCTCCCCCACGAACGTTTGCTCAGGAGAGGCGGCAGCCAGGTACCTCTGGGCAGCAACGCTCCGGTGGGGATGGAAGGCTGTAGCTGGCTGGTAAACAGAGCGTAGCTTCCCCATCACCTGCCCCAGGATGTCCAGGGGGAGCGTGTGCCCCTCGGGTGGGCTGAGGAGGTTTGGCCCCATGCAGGTGGCCAGGTTGCCCGTTGTAGAATAAATCGCCACGACACCTGAACTCTCCTGATTTACTATTCTTTTTATTTGCCCTAGAGTGCACTGCACTAATTTAAAGTGATGTGCCACAGCGATACACCGCAGACTCCCCTCCCCTTATTCCAGTGTGACTCATGCAACGTCTGGCTTGCTGGGAAAAGCTGCTTTAAAAGCCATTCTTTTAAAATCCCTAGGATGGAACGCACTAACATTATTAAAAAGGCAAGGAACAGCAGGGCGTAAGGTCTACTCTAACAGACTAGCAATCACTTTTGATTAGGGTATGTAACGGAAATGGGCTTTAGGTTACCAGATCAGATCATTCACTTCTCCAGAATTTGATACATGACTCTCATCAGAGCTGCTCTAGAGAAATGGATCTCTTAATTCCCATGTAAACTCCAGGCAAACAGTAGCAAAGCGCTGATGTCCTGAAAATAAGTTTTCATTACTTTTTTGTATATAGATGATTACTTTTTTAATGTACACTATTTCACTGGTGCTACAAGTACTATATTCCACTTCACATGGCTTGTTTCAGTGACAGCCTTGTACTGTAAATTCGTATTGTGTACCTCCTTTTTCTTAGGATCCACAAGTTGCAATGCCTGCAGTTTGTAGTCCCTGCATGCACAGGCTATCTGCCCTGGCTGAAACCTGACAGGATAACAAACGGTGATTCCTTCAGGAAGCTTCCCTATGCAGATGTCCCAGGAACCCCTTTGGAAGAGTAACCCAGAGAGGGTGCTTCAGGGAAGCCGCAGGCATGTCCGAAGCATGGAACTAATGAGCAGGACATGCACGGGAGAGTCTGTGTTTCGTAGCCACCTTATAGCTTGAGGTGAGCGATTTTTCTTGCTTTCCAAATCCATTTTCCTCCTGCCTAATAACAATTGGAAGAGTGAGTTCCACCACATTTTTTTTGATGGACTAAATGTATTCTTTTTTTAAAAAAAGGTGCCACCTTCTCGGCTTTGCTTCACGCTTTGTGCTGTCCCCTTTTTCTATGTACAAGAAACGGCACTGAAGACAGAGCGTTGATGGTTCTATTCAGCTGCAGGGGAACTGCCATGGAGGCTGTAAGAGAGGGACAGGTCCGGGCACAGGCCGGGGGGGTTTATCCGTTCTGAGCCCCTCGACCCCTGCTATGCATATCTGAAAGCCCTGCCTCGCTCACAGCCGCTGTCCCAGAGGGAACAAAGCCCAGGAGAGAAAGTTCTCTGTCGGCTCAGGGGAAGCACACATGCGTGGGTGCAGCACCCTCGTGTTGCAGCCAAAGTGATAAACCAGCCTTGCTTAGCGCAGCTCTCCGTGCAAAAACCTCCGTGGCTGCAAGGATCTCAAGCCTCGACTCTGAGCGCTCGATGGAGCTCCCTCCCAGCCAGCCGATATTCCCGACCGTCCTGACGTGGCGCTTTCCCTCCCAGCAGCGCCCATGTCCATTGAGTGCCTTTCGCTTGCAGCCGGCTGTAATGCTGGCATCAACCCTGCACTTCAGTTTTTGGCCTCTCTGAGTGGTGCTCATTAGAATTATTATTCCAGGAACCACATGGATGGCAGGGTGAGCCCTGGGGGGGCTTGCGCTGCCTGGGCCCGCAGCTGGGGAGGCAGATTCCCCACTCGCAGGGACTGGGGGCGAGGGGAAGTGTTTTAGGGAGGGACCGTGGGGGCCGGAGGGAGTGATTTGAGGGACGGACGCCGAGGAAGGCCTCATCCCTGCAGCGATGGCTCAGGCCCAGGGCAGGGCCCGCAGGGCTCTTCTCTGGGTGCCACGGGGTCGATTGCAAAGGACCAGGCTGCCCCATGCAGGGAGCAGGTGCGTGCCGGGGGTGCCAGGGGCCCTGCCTGGCTGTTCCCAGCCCAGCCCCGGCTGGGGCCAGCCCTGCACTGCAGCCCTGGGGCCGAGGCGCAAGGAGCCGGGCATTGCTGAGGGTGCTGCACCCTGCCGGGCCCCGCCGCCAGCTGCCGGCTGCCCTGGGCTGCCCCTCGCTCTCCCCAGCTCTGCCTGCTGCCAGCGCCGGGGGCACCGCCACGGGGCTTGCCCCCTGCCCACAGCTGCCCTGACCCACGTCTGCAGCTGCACGTGGTGCCCACATCGCACAGCTGGGGCGGGGGGTGGCAGGTCTCTCTGGTGGCAGCCTGGGACTGGGGGCAAAGCCAAGCCCGTCCCTCGCTTGTGATCTTTGTCCCAAGGGAGAGCCAGTGCAGACGTGTGCTGCGCTGGAGAGTGTCGCGCAGGGAGGTGACGGCCGACTGCAGAGCAGCACTGAGACCTGCTTGACAGCAACGGCAGCCGGTGGCCGCAGAGCAGCCCAGGGGAGCTGGTTCCCTCGACGGGCCCCAAAGCAGCCTTCCTCAGCCCCTGCTTTTGGTGACATGTGGAGCAGCGCAGGGATGTCTCTCAGGCTTCCAGGCCTGAGGAGGCTTTCCTCCTCAAGGGCACTGTCAGAAATCCTGCTCCCAGGATTAAAGCACCCTCCCCCCATGGATCCGAGGCTATGCATCCAGCCCCCTGGAGCTGCGTACAGGTGCCCTGAGGGGTCTCTCTGGGAGGATGCGGCCACCTTCCTGGTGGCTCTGACACAGAAATGATGAGCTGAAGCCCTGTGATGGTGGCTGGCTGGTTCAAAGCCTCCAGGTGCATCAGCCTCTGTCCCCAAGAGCGTTTATCCCAGACATGTTTCAGGGTGTGAAGATGGATGCCAGTGATGTCCTGGTGCCTCCATCTGTCTCCCACTTCAAGGTTGTGATGCCTGAGGTCAGGGACCACCTGAAGGCCTTGGCAGAGATCTCCAGGGACTTTGTGTTCCATTTTGTGTTGCCTTAGGGCTACAATGTGCTGGAGTATGGGGGCAACAAGGTTATGGTATGCCAGAGGTCCAGCGAGTTAGTGTCAAAGTGTGTTATTGTTATGGACAGAATCTGTGTTTGTTGGCCCTGCGTTCCTAGGGTCATGGCATTTTTATCTTATCTTGTGAACTGTGTGGTGGGTTTTTTTGTGGAGAGTGCCTTTTTTCAGCTCTTTTGCCTTGGTGGGGTTTGGATGGGTACCTTTGCTTTGTGTACAATGTTTCTTCTGGTTGTTTTTCTGCTGTGCTGGTGGATGATGGTGGTTTTTTCTGTCTTGAAACCATCGTTACAGGCCTAATATATCTCCTGCAGGTCAGGCAGTGTCACTTCTGATGTGGTCTGATTCATTTCTGGTGAGCTGGTAGGTAGGTATGGAGGACTTGTGGTCCCTCCATGGGGAATGACTGCTAGAGGACTAACAGGCAGTCCTGTGGAGGGGTGAGAGGACTGCTGGCCCACAAGTAGTGACTATCAGAGGACTAAGTGTACTTGAATTTACGTGGGCTTCCAAATTCATGGTTATTTGTCCTGCCTTGTGGAAGAGCCATGGGAAGTCACCAGCCACATGGAAGGACAAGGGGTTTCCCAAGGCTACGTGGCTTTTTGGGTTTTGCTTTTGAGTAAGAAAGTCTTGTCTCTACATGAGTGCAACTGTGAACAGTCAATTTTGCTAACTTTAGAAAGCAGGGAGCAGTATTTTTCTGCTGTGCCTCACATGGCTGCCAGGGCATGGTGAGGAACAGCAACAGAATTCCTTCCTGGCACCTTCTCCAGGGGAGCAGTGCTGCACTTGTCAAGGTGAGGGTGTTTTTGGCTCTATACAATTGCAAATGTGAGGGGTTAGTTTTCAGAACACAGATATTAGGGAGCAGAACATTTGTGCTGTGCCTCACATGGCTGCAAGGACAGAGTGAGAAACAGCAAGAGAATTCCTTCCTGGAACCTTCTCCAGGGGAGCCGTGCTGCACTTACCCACAGTGAGGGTTTTTTTGGCTCTGCGTGATCGCAAATGTGAGAGGTCCATTTTCTCACCACAGAAATCAGGGAGCAGAAATTTTGTGTTGTGCCTCACATGGCTGCCAGGGCAGGGTGAGAACAGCAACAGATTTTTTTCCTGGTACCTTCTTTATGGGAGGAGTGCTGTACTTTCCCAAAGTGACTTTTTTGGGCTCTTAACGACTGCAACTCTGAAGGGTTAATTTTGCTCACCACAGAAAGCAGGGAGCAGAACTTTTGTGCTGTGCCTGACATGGCTGCCAGGGCAGGGTGAGAAGCAGCAATAGAATTCCTTCCTGGAACCCTCTCCAGGGGAGCAGCGCTGCACTTTCCCAAGCCATGCTTTTTGGTTCTGTATGAGTTCAAGAGTGCTGTGTCAATTTTCTCACCACAGAAAGCAGGGAGCAGAACTCTTGTGCTGTGCCTCACATGGCTACCATGCACGGTGGGAAGCAGCAAGAGAATTCCTTCCTGGTACCTTCTCCAGGGGAATTTCCCAGTTCCCGAGAGACTCCTGGCACTGGCTGCAAGGGGGCTCCCAGCCGAAGGGTGGGCCTGGGTGTTGTTGGGGTGTTAATTGGTGATGTCTCCTTTCCTTAGTCACGTTAACACTTTGGGATAACAAATGGATGCTTCGCTCCTATTGCTCTTTTATCATATCGCTCACAATGACTGCTACTGGTGCCTTATATCATATTGCATGCTATTTTCTTTTATTGTAATTTAAGAAACTGCATTTGATATATTCCATTATTTGATATAATTGGTAGATTTGATCATATTTGATGTGGAATTCATCTTTGCTGTGTATCCAGTCAGTCAGCAAAACATAATTCGGCATAGTTGGCAGCATACGAAGTAAAACGCTCTCTATTTAGGAAAAAAAAAAGTTCCCCGACTTGCTATTGTTAGGTGGGAACCATTGCCTTATGGTGTTTGGGCCAATGTGGTCTGGTGGTGCTGGGCAGTTGGGCCATGCCAGGGACAGAGGGACCGGAGCAGGGGAGGGGGCGGGGGGAAGGGGTTTAGGGACGGACAGGTAATTATCGATGAAGGTGTTTAGGGATGGACCGGGGTGTGTGAGGGCGGGGGGTGGGGGGTGGGGCAAGAATGTGTGTTTGTGGGAGTGGGTGTATGGCGGGTGGGGGGTGGTGGAGGTGGGGTGGGGGAGTGGGGGAGGTGGGGGTATGGAGAGGGGTGTGTATTGATACACGGTGGGGGGAGGTGTTGAGGCTGTGTGTGTTATTTAGACAACAGAGTGGGGAGTCTGGGGGAAGGGTTTTAGGGACGGACGGGGGGGTTGATGAAGGCCTTTAGGGAAGGACGGGGGGGGGGGGGGGTGTTGTGGTTGGGGGAGGGACTTTAGGGACGGACCGAGGGGGGGGAGGGACTTAAGACCCATATGGTCTTAAGGGTTAACTAAGACTTAAACCTAAGACCTAACCTAAAGACCTAACCCTAGAGACTGAACTCTTAAGACTTAACCCTAAGACTTAACCTTAACACTTAAACCTAAGACTTAACCCTAAGACCGAACCTAAAGACTTAACCCGAAGACATAACCTTAATACATAACCTTAAGAATGAACCATAAGACTGAACCCTAAAGACTCAACCTTAAGACATAACCCTAAGACTTAACCTATAGACTTAACGCTAAGACTTAACCCTAAGAACTAACCCTAAGACGTAGCCCTCAGACTTAACCCTAAGCCTTAAATCAAAGACTTAACCCTAAGACTTTATCCTGACTCAGTCCTAAGACTTAACCATAAGACTTAACCTTAAGAATTAACCTAAAACTTAACCATTAGACCTATCCCTAAGACTCTAAACCTAAGAACTAACCATAAGACTTAACTCTAAGATTTATCCTTAAGACTTAACGCTAGGACTTAACCTTAAGATTTAATCTTAAAACAGCCAGAAGACATAATCCTAAGACCTAACCATAAGGCCTAACTCTAAGACTTAAGCCTAAGAATTAATTCTAAGACTGAACTCTATGGACTTATCCCAAAGACTTAACCCTAAGACTAAATCTTAAGACATAACCCTAACACCTAAATTTAAGACTTAAGCTAAGACTTAACCCTAAGACTTAATCCTAATACCTAACCCTAAGAACTAACCTAAAGACCTAACCCTAGAGACTGAACTTTAAGTCTTAACCCTAAGACTCAACCTTAAGACTTAACCCTTAGAATCTATCCCTAAGACCTAACCCTAATACCTAGCCTAATGACCTAACCGTAAGACTGAACCCTAAGACTTAACCAAAAGACTTAACCATAAGACTTAAACTTAAGACTGAATTATAAGACCTAACCGTAAGACTTAGCCCTAAAACTTAACCCTACACTTAACCTTAAGACTTAACCCTAAAATTGACCCTAAGACTTAACCCTACGACTCAACATTAAGACTTAACCCTAAGGCTTAACACTAAGACCTAAAATAATGACCTAACCAGAAGACGGAATGCTAAGACTTAACACTGAGACTTAACCATAAGACTTAACGCTAAGACTTAACCCTGAGACTTAAACCTAAGACTTTATTTTAAGATTTAACCCTAAGACTTAACCCTAAGACATAACCTTAACACTTAACCCTAAAATTTAACGCTAAAACTTAACCCTAAGACTTAATCCTAAGACATAACCCTGAGACTGAAACCTAAGACTTAACCTTAATGCTTAACCCTAAGTCATAACCCTGAGACTTAACATTGAAACTTAGCCTTGAAACTTAACCCTGAGACTTAACCCTAAGCCATATCCCCAAGACTTAACTCTAAGACGTAAACCTAAGACTCAATCCATAAGACTTAACCTTAAGACTTAACCCTAAGTCTCAGCCTTAAGACAGAACCTTACGACTTAACCCTGGGACTTAACCTTGAGACCTTACCTTGAGCCTTAACCCTGAGACTTATCCCTAAGACTTAACCATGAGACTTAACCTTCAGATTTACCGTTAAGTCTTAACTACAAGACTAAACCTTAAAACATAACCTTAAGACTTAACCGTAAGACATAAACCTGAGACTTAACCCTAAGACTTAACTAGAAGACTTAACCCTAAAACTTAACCTTAAGACTTAACCATAAAAATTAAGCCTAAGACTTAACCCTAAAACTTAACCTTAAGGCTCAACCTTAAGACTTGACGTTAAGACTTAAGTTTAAGACTTAACCTTAATACTTTACCCTAAGACGTAAGCCAAAAACTTAACCCTAAGACTTAACCCTAAAGACTTAACTATAAGACTTAACCCTAAGTCTTAACCTTAAGACCTAACTTTAATATTCAAACTTAACACTTAACCTTAGGAGTTAACCCTTAGACTTAACCTTATAACTTAACCCTAAGACATAACATTAAGAGGTCACCATAAGACTTAACTGTAAGACTTAACCTGACACTTAACATTAAGACTTAACCCTAAGAAACAATCCTAAAACTTAACCCTAAGGATTAACATAATGACTTCACCTTAAGACTTGATCCTAAGACTTCACCTTAAGACTTATCCCTAAGACATAACCCTAAGACTTAAATTTACGACTTAACCATAAGACTTAACCCTAAGACTTATCCCTAAGACATAACCCTAAGACTTAAATTTAGGACTTAACCACAAGACTTAACCCTAAGACTTAATACTAATACTTAACCTAAGACTTAACCCTGAGACTTAACCTTAAGACTTAACCCTAAGATTTAACCTTAAGACTTAACCCTAAGACTTATCCCTGAGACTTAACCCTAAGACTTATCCCTGAGACTTAACCCTAAGACTTATTATTAAGATTTAAATTTAAGACTGAATCTTAAGACATAATACTAAGGCTTAACCTTAAGACTTATCCCTAAGACTTAACCCTGAGAATTTAATATAAGACTGAACCTTAGGATGTAACCCTAAGACTTAACACTATAACTTAACCGAAGACAACACTAAGACTTAAATTTAAGACTAAACTTTTAGACTTAACCCTAAGACGTAAACTTAAGAATTAAACATAAATCTTAACCCTGACACTTAACCCTAAGACGTATCCCAAAGACTTAAATTTAAGACTTAAACCTAAGACTCAAACCCTAGGACTTAAGATTTAACCTTAAGACTTAACACAAAGATTTAACCCTAAGATTTAGATTTATGAGTTAACCTTAAGACTTAATCCTAAGACTTAACACTAAGACTTAACCTTAAGACATAACCATAACACTTAAATCTAAGACTTAACCTTAACACTTAACCGTAAGACATAACCTTAAGATTTAACGCTAAGACTCAAATTTACGTCTTATCCTTAAGGCTTAACCCTAAGACTTAAATTTAGGTCTTAACCTTAACAGTTAACCCTAAGACTTAACCCTGAGACTTAAACCTAAGACTTAACCCTAAGACATAACCCTGAGACTTAACCTTAAGACTTAACCTTAAAACTTAACCCTAGGACTTGAATTTAAGACTTAACCTTAAGACTTATCCCTAAGACTTAACCCTGAGACTTAAACCTAATACTTAATCTTAGAGACTTAACCCTTAGACTTAACCTTAAGACTTAACCCTAACACTTATAATTAAGACTTAACCTTAAGACTTAACCTTGTGACTTAACCTTAAAAACTAAACCTGAGACTTAACCCTAAGACTTAAACTTAAAACTTAACCCTAAGACTTAACCCTATGATTTAAACCTAAGACTTAACTTAAACATAAGACTTAACCCTAAGGCATAACCCTGAGACTTAACCCTACGACTGAACCCTAAGACTAAACCCTAAGACTTAACCTTAAGACTTAACCCTAAGTCTTAACCCTGAGATTAACCGTGAGACTTAACCCAAGGATTTATCCCCAAGACTTAAAATTAAGACTTAAACTTATGACATAACCATAAGAGTTAACCCTGAGATTAAATCTTATGACTTTAACCCTAAGACTTAATATTAATACTTAACCTTAAGACAACACCCTAAGACTTAACCCTAAGACAATAAACCTAAGACGTAACCTTAAATACTTAACTCTAAGTCTTAACCTTAAGACTTAACCCTAAGACATAACTCTAAGACTTAATCTTAAGTCTCAACCTTAAGACCTAACCCTAAGATTTAACCTTAAGACGTGATCTTTAGGACATAACCCTAAGAATTAACCCTAAGACTTAAATTTAATACTTAACCCTAAGACTTAATCCTAAGACATAACCCTGAGACTGAAACCTAAGACTTAACCTTAATGCTTAACCCTAAGTCATAACCCTGAGACTTAACATTGAAACTTAGCCTTGAAACTTCACCCTGAGACTTAACCCTAAGCCATATCCCAAGACTTAACTCTAAGACGTAAACCTAAGACTCAATCCATAAGACTTAACCTTAAGACTTAACCCTAAGTCTCAGCCTTAAGACAGAACCTTACGACTTAACCCTGGGACTTAACCTTGAGACCTTACCTTGAGCCTTAACCCTGAGACTTATCCCTAAGACTTAACCATGAGACTTAACCTTCAGATTTACCGTTAAGTCTTAACTACAAGACTAAACCTTAAAACATAACCTTAAGACTTAACCGTAAGACATAAACCTGAGACTTAACCCTAAGACTTAACTAGAAGACTTAACCCTAAAACTTAACCTTAAGACTTAACCATAAAAATTAAGCCTAAGACTTAACCCTAAAACTTAACCTTAAGGCTCAACCTTAAGACTTGACGTTAAGACTTAAGTTTAAGACTTAACCTTAATACTTTACCCTAAGACGTAAGCCAAAAACTTAACCCTAAGACTTAACCCTAAAGACTTAACTATAAGACTTAACCCTAAGTCTTAACCTTAAGACCTAACTTTAATATTCAAACTTAACACTTAACCTTAGGAGTTAACCCTTAGACTTAACCTTATAACTTAACCCTAAGACATAACATTAAGAGGTAACCATAAGACTTAACTGTAAGACTTAACCTGACACTTAACATTAAGACTTAACCCTAAGAAACAATCCTAAAACTTAACCCTAGGGATTAACATAATGACTTCACCTTAAGACTTGATCCTAAGACTTCACCTTAAGACTTATCCCTAAGACATAACCCTAAGACTTAAATTTACGACTTAACCATAAGACTTAACCCTAAGACTTATCCCTAAGACATAACCCTAAGACTTAAATTTAGGACTTAACCACAAGACTTAACCCTAAGACTTAATACTAATACTTAACCTAAGACTTAACCCTGAGACTTAACCTTAAGACTTAACCCTAAGATTTAACCTTAAGACTTAACCCTAAGACTTATCCCTGAGACTTAACCCTAAGACTTATCCCTGAGACTTAACCCTAAGACTTATCCCCAAACCTTAACCTTAAGACTTATTATTAAGATTTAAATTTAAGACTGAATCTTAAGACATAATACTAAGGCTTAACCTTAAGACTTATCCCTAAGACTTAACCCTGAGAATTTAATATAAGACTGAACCTTAGGATGTAACCCTAAGACTTAACACTATAACTTAACCGAAGACAACACTAAGACTTAAATTTAAGACTAAACTTTTAGACTTAACCCTAAGACGTAAACTTAAGAATTAAACATAAATCTTAACCCTGACACTTAACCCTAAGACGTATCCCAAAGACTTAAATTTAAGACTTAAACCTAAGACTCAAACCCTAGGACTTAAGATTTAACCTTAAGACTTAACACAAAGATTTAACCCTAAGATTTAGATTTATGAGTTAACCTTAAGACTTAATCCTAAGACTTAACACTAAGACTTAACCTTAAGACATAACCATAACACTTAAATCTAAGACTTAACCTTAACACTTAACCGTAAGACATAACCTTAAGATTTAACGCTAAGACTCAAATTTACGTCTTATCCTTAAGGCTTAACCCTAAGACTTAAATTTAGGTCTTAACCTTAACAGTTAACCCTAAGACTTAACCCTGAGACTTAAACCTAAGACATAACCCTGAGACTTAACCTTAAGACTTAACCTTAAAACTTAACCCTAGGACTTGAATTTAAGACTTAACCTTAAGACTTATCCCTAAGACTTAACCCTGAGACTTAAACCTAATACTTAATCTTAGAGACTTAACCCTTAGACTTAACCTTAAGACTTAACCCTAACACTTATAATTAAGACTTAACCTTAAGACTTAACCTTGTGACTTAACCTTAAAAACTAAACCTGAGACTTAACCCTAAGACTTAAACTTAAAACTTAACCCTAAGACTTAACCCTATGATTTAAACCTAAGACTTAACTTAAACATAAGACTTAACCCTAAGGCATAACCCTGAGACTTAACCCTACGACTGAACCCTAAGACTAAACCCTAAGACTTAACCTTAAGACTTAACCCTAAGTCTTAACCCTGAGATTAACCGTGAGACTTAACCCAAAGATTTATCCCCAAGACTTAAAATTAAGACTTAAACTTATGACATAGCCATAAGAGTTAACCCTGAGATTAAATCTTATGACTTTAACCCTAAGACTTAATATTAATACTTAACCTTAAGACAACACCCTAAGACTTAACCCTAAGGACAATAAACCTAAGACGTAACCTTAAATACTTAACTCTAAGTCTTAACCTTAAGACTTAACCCTAAGACATAACTCTAAGACTTAATCTTAAGTCTCAACCTTAAGACCTAACCCTAAGATTTAACCTTAAGACGTGATCTTTAGGACATAACCCTAAGAATTAACCCTAAGACTTAAATTTAATACTTAACCCTAAGACTTAATCCTAAGACATAACCCTGAGACTGAAACCTAAGACTTAACCTTAATGCTTAACCCTAAGTCATAACCCTGAGACTTAACATTGAAACTTAGCCTTGAAACTTAACCCTGAGACTTAACCCTAAGCCATATCCCCAAGACTTAACTCTAAGACGTAAACCTAAGACTCAATCCATAAGACTTAACCTTAAGACTTAACCCTAAGTCTCAGCCTTAAGACAGAACCTTACGACTTAACCCTGGGACTTAACCTTGAGACCTTACCTTGAGCCTTA
Organism: Falco peregrinus; assembly: GCF_023634155.1. NCBI lineage: Eukaryota > Metazoa > Chordata > Aves > Falconiformes > Falconidae > Falco > Falco peregrinus. The sequence goes on along the minus strand of NW_026599592.1, from coordinate 4,724,583 downwards.
ACCCTGAGACTTATCCCTAAGACTTAACCATGAGACTTAACCTTCAGATTTACCGTTAAGTCTTAACTACAAGACTAAACCTTAAAACATAACCTTAAGACTTAACCGTAAGACATAAACCTGAGACTTAACCCTAAGACTTAACTAGAAGACTTAACCCTAAAACTTAACCTTAAGACTTAACCATAAAAATTAAGCCTAAGACTTAACCCTAAAACTTAACCTTAAGGCTCAACCTTAAGACTTGACGTTAAGACTTAAGTTTAAGACTTAACCTTAATACTTTACCCTAAGACGTAAGCCAAAAACTTAACCCTAAGACTTAACCCTAAAGACTTAACTATAAGACTTAACCCTAAGTCTTAACCTTAAGACCTAACTTTAATATTCAAACTTAACACTTAACCTTAGGAGTTAACCCTTAGACTTAACCTTATAACTTAACCCTAAGACATAACATTAAGAGGTAACCATAAGACTTAACTGTAAGACTTAACCTGACACTTAACATTAAGACTTAACCCTAAGAAACAATCCTAAAACTTAACCCTAGGGATTAACATAATGACTTCACCTTAAGACTTGATCCTAAGACTTCACCTTAAGACTTATCCCTAAGACATAACCCTAAGACTTAAATTTACGACTTAACCATAAGACTTAACCCTAAGACTTATCCCTAAGACATAACCCTAAGACTTAAATTTAGGACTTAACCACAAGACTTAACCCTAAGACTTAATACTAATACTTAACCTAAGACTTAACCCTGAGACTTAACCTTAAGACTTAACCCTAAGATTTAACCTTAAGACTTAACCCTAAGACTTATCCCTGAGACTTAACCCTAAGACTTATCCCTGAGACTTAACCCTAAGACTTATCCCCAAACCTTAACCTTAAGACTTATTATTAAGATTTAAATTTAAGACTGAATCTTAAGACATAATACTAAGGCTTAACCTTAAGACTTATCCCTAAGACTTAACCCTGAGAATTTAATATAAGACTGAACCTTAGGATGTAACCCTAAGACTTAACACTATAACTTAACCGAAGACAACACTAAGACTTAAATTTAAGACTAAACTTTTAGACTTAACCCTAAGACGTAAACTTAAGAATTAAACATAAATCTTAACCCTGACACTTAACCCTAAGACGTATCCCAAAGACTTAAATTTAAGACTTAAACCTAAGACTCAAACCCTAGGACTTAAGATTTAACCTTAAGACTTAACACAAAGATTTAACCCTAAGATTTAGATTTATGAGTTAACCTTAAGACTTAATCCTAAGACTTAACACTAAGACTTAACCTTAAGACATAACCATAACACTTAAATCTAAGACTTAACCTTAACACTTAACCGTAAGACATAACCTTAAGATTTAACGCTAAGACTCAAATTTACGTCTTATCCTTAAGGCTTAACCCTAAGACTTAAATTTAGGTCTTAACCTTAACAGTTAACCCTAAGACTTAACCCTGAGACTTAAACCTAAGACTTAACCCTAAGACATAACCCTGAGACTTAACCTTAAGACTTAACCTTAAAACTTAACCCTAGGACTTGAATTTAAGACTTAACCTTAAGACTTATCCCTAAGACTTAACCCTGAGACTTAAACCTAATACTTAATCTTAGAGACTTAACCCTTAGACTTAACCTTAAGACTTAACCCTAACACTTATAATTAAGACTTAACCTTAAGACTTAACCTTGTGACTTAACCTTAAAAACTAAACCTGAGACTTAACCCTAAGACTTAAACTTAAAACTTAACCCTAAGACTTAACCCTATGATTTAAACCTAAGACTTAACTTAAACATAAGACTTAACCCTAAGGCATAACCCTGAGACTTAACCCTACGACTGAACCCTAAGACTAAACCCTAAGACTTAACCTTAAGACTTAACCCTAAGTCTTAACCCTGAGATTAACCATGAGACTTAACCCAAGGATTTATCCCCAAGACTTAAAATTAAGACTTAAACTTATGACATAACCATAAGAGTTAACCCTGAGATTAAATCTTATGACTTTAACCCTAAGACTTAATATTAATACTTAACCTTAAGACAACACCCTAAGACTTAACCCTAAGACAATAAACCTAAGACGTAACCTTAAATACTTAACTCTAAGTCTTAACCTTAAGACTTAACCCTAAGACATAACTCTAAGACTTAATCTTAAGTCTTAACCTTAAGACCTAACCCTAAGATTTAACCTTAAGACGTGATCTTTAGGACATAACCCTAAGAATTAACCCTAAGACTTAAATTTAATACTTAACCCTAAGACTTAACCTTAAGACTTAATCCTAAGACATAACCCTGAGACTGAAACCTAAGACTTAACCTTAATGCTTAACCCTAAGTCATAACCCTGAGACTTAACATTGAAACTTAGCCTTGAAACTTAACCCTGAGACTTAACCCTAAGCCATATCCCAAGACTTAACTCTAAGACGTAAACCTAAGACTCAATCCATAAGACTTAACCTTAAGACTTAACCCTAAGTCTCAGCCTTAGACAGAACCTTACGACTTAACCCTGGGACTTAACCTTGAGACCTTACCTTGAGCCTTAACCCTGAGACTTATCCCTAAGACTTAACCATGAGACTTAACCTTCAGATTTACCGTTAAGTCTTAACTACAAGACTAAACCTTAAAACATAACCTTAAGACTTAACCGTAAGACATAAACCTGAGACTTAACCCTAAGACTTAACTAGAAGACTTAACCCTAAAACTTAACCTTAAGACTTAACCATAAAAATTAAGCCTAAGACTTAACCCTAAAACTTAACCTTAAGGCTCAACCTTAAGACTTGACGTTAAGACTTAAGTTTAAGACTTAACCTTAATACTTTACCCTAAGACGTAAGCCAAAAACTTAACCCTAAGACTTAACCCTAAAGACTTAACTATAAGACTTAACCCTAAGTCTTAACCTTAAGACCTAACTTTAATATTCAAACTTAACACTTAACCTTAGGAGTTAACCCTTAGACTTAACCTTATAACTTAACCCTAAGACATAACATTAAGAGGTAACCATAAGACTTAACTGTAAGACTTAACCTGACACTTAACATTAAGACTTAACCCTAAGAAACAATCCTAAAACTTAACCCTAGGGATTAACATAATGACTTCACCTTAAGACTTGATCCTAAGACTTCACCTTAAGACTTATCCCTAAGACATAACCCTAAGACTTAAATTTACGACTTAACCATAAGACTTAACCCTAAGACTTATCCCTAAGACATAACCCTAAGACTTAAATTTAGGACTTAACCACAAGACTTAACCCTAAGACTTAATACTAATACTTAACCTAAGACTTAACCCTGAGACTTAACCTTAAGACTTAACCCTAAGATTTAACCTTAAGACTTAACCCTAAGACTTATCCCTGAGACTTAACCCTAAGACTTATCCCTGAGACTTAACCCTAAGACTTATCCCCAAACCTTAACCTTAAGACTTATTATTAAGATTTAAATTTAAGACTGAATCTTAAGACATAATACTAAGGCTTAACCTTAAGACTTATCCCTAAGACTTAACCCTGAGAATTTAATATAAGACTGAACCTTAGGATGTAACCCTAAGACTTAACACTATAACTTAACCGAAGACAACACTAAGACTTAAATTTAAGACTAAACTTTTAGACTTAACCCTAAGACGTAAACTTAAGAATTAAACATAAATCTTAACCCTGACACTTAACCCTAAGACGTATCCCAAAGACTTAAATTTAAGACTTAAACCTAAGACTCAAACCCTAGGACTTAAGATTTAACCTTAAGACTTAACACAAAGATTTAACCCTAAGATTTAGATTTATGAGTTAACCTTAAGACTTAATCCTAAGACTTAACACTAAGACTTAACCTTAAGACATAACCATAACACTTAAATCTAAGACTTAACCTTAACACTTAACCGTAAGACATAACCTTAAGATTTAACGCTAAGACTCAAAATTTACGTCTTATCCTTAAGGCTTAACCCTAAGACTTAAATTTAGGTCTTAACCTTAACAGTTAACCCTAAGACTTAACCCTGAGACTTAACCCTAAGACATAACCCTGAGACTTAACCTTAAGACTTAACCTTAAAACTTAACCCTAGGACTTGAATTTAAGACTTAACCTTAAGACTTATCCCTAAGACTTAACCCTGAGACTTAAACCTAATACTTAATCTTAGAGACTTAACCCTTAGACTTAACCTTAAGACTTAACCCTAACACTTATAATTAAGACTTAACCTTAAGACTTAACCTTGTGACTTAACCTTAAAAACTAAACCTGAGACTTAACCCTAAGACTTAAACTTAAAACTTAACCCTAAGACTTAACCCTATGATTTAAACCTAAGACTTAACTTAAACATAAGACTTAACCCTAAGGCATAACCCTGAGACTTAACCCTACGACTGAACCCTAAGACTAAACCCTAAGACTTAACCTTAAGACTTAACCCTAAGTCTTAACCCTGAGATTAACCGTGAGACTTAACCCAAAGATTTATCCCCAAGACTTAAAATTAAGACTTAAACTTATGACATAGCCATAAGAGTTAACCCTGAGATTAAATCTTATGACTTTAACCCTAAGACTTAATATTAATACTTAACCTTAAGACAACACCCTAAGACTTAACCCTAAGACAATAAACCTAAGACGTAACCTTAAATACTTAACTCTAAGTCTTAACCTTAAGACTTAACCCTAAGACATAACTCTAAGACTTAATCTTAAGTCTCAACCTTAAGACCTAACCCTAAGATTTAACCTTAAGACGTGATCTTTAGGACATAACCCTAAGAATTAACCCTAAGACTTAAATTTAATACTTAACCCTAAGACTTAATCCTAAGACATAACCCTGAGACTGAAACCTAAGACTTAACCTTAATGCTTAACCCTAAGTCATAACCCTGAGACTTAACATTGAAACTTAGCCTTGAAACTTAACCCTGAGACTTAACCCTAAGCCATATCCCCAAGACTTAACTCTAAGACGTAAACCTAAGACTCAATCCATAAGACTTAACCTTAAGACTTAACCCTAAGTCTCAGCCTTAAGACAGAACCTTACGACTTAACCCTGGGACTTAACCTTGAGACCTTACCTTGAGCCTTAACCCTGAGACTTATCCCTAAGACTTAACCATGAGACTTAACCTTCAGATTTACCGTTAAGTCTTAACTACAAGACTAAACCTTAAAACATAACCTTAAGACTTAACCGTAAGACATAAACCTGAGACTTAACCCTAAGACTTAACTAGAAGACTTAACCCTAAAACTTAACCTTAAGACTTAACCATAAAAATTAAGCCTAAGACTTAACCCTAAAACTTAACCTTAAGGCTCAACCTTAAGACTTGACGTTAAGACTTAAGTTTAAGACTTAACCTTAATACTTTACCCTAAGACGTAAGCCAAAAAACTTAACCCTAAGACTTAACCCTAAAGACTTAACTATAAGACTTAACCCTAAGTCTTAACCTTAAGACCTAACTTTAATATTCAAACTTAACACTTAACCTTAGGAGTTAACCCTTAGACTTAACCTTATAACTTAACCCTAAGACATAACATTAAGAGGTAACCATAAGACTTAACTGTAAGACTTAACCTGACACTTAACATTAAGACTTAACCCTAAGAAACAATCCTAAAACTTAACCCTAGGGATTAACATAATGACTTCACCTTAAGACTTGATCCTAAGACTTCACCTTAAGACTTATCCCTAAGACATAACCCCTAAGACTTAAATTTACGACTTAACCATAAGACTTAACCCTAAGACTTATCCCTAAGACATAACCCTAAGACTTAAATTTAGGACTTAACCACAAGACTTAACCCTAAGACTTAATACTAATACTTAACCTAAGACTTAACCCTGAGACTTAACCTTAAGACTTAACCCTAAGATTTAACCTTAAGACTTAACCCTAAGACTTATCCCTGAGACTTAACCCTAAGACTTATCCCCAAACCTTAACCTTAAGACTTATTATTAAGATTTAAATTTAAGACTGAATCTTAAGACATAATACTAAGGCTTAACCTTAAGACTTATCCCTAAGACTTAACCCTGAGAATTTAATATAAGACTGAACCTTAGGATGTAACCCTAAGACTTAACACTATAACTTAACCGAAGACAACACTAAGACTTAAATTTAAGACTAAACTTTTAGACTAACCCTAAGACGTAAACTTAAGAATTAAACATAAATCTTAACCCCTGACACTTAACCCTAAGACGTATCCCAAAGACTTAAATTTAAGACTTAAACCTAAGACTCAAACCCTAGGACTTAAGATTTAACCTTAAGACTTAACACAAAGATTTAACCCTAAGATTTAGATTTATGAGTTAACCTTAAGACTTAATCCTAAGACTTAACACTAAGACTTAACCTTAAGACATAACCATAACACTTAAATCTAAGACTTAACCTTAACACTTAACCGTAAGACATAACCTTAAGATTTAACGCTAAGACTCAAATTTACGTCTTATCCTTAAGGCTTAACCCTAAGACTTAAATTTAGGTCTTAACCTTAACAGTTAACCCTAAGACTTAACCCTGAGACTTAAACCTAAGACTTAACCCTAAGACATAACCCTGAGACTTAACCTTAAGACTTAACCTTAAAACTTAACCCTAGGACTTGAATTTAAGACTTAACCTTAAGACTTATCCCTAAGACTTAACCCTGAGACTTAAACCTAATACTTAATCTTAGAGACTTAACCCTTAGACTTAACCTTAAGACTTAACCCTAACACTTATAATTAAGACTTAACCTTAAGACTTAACCTTGTGACTTAACCTTAAAAACTAAACCTGAGACTTAACCCTAAGACTTAAACTTAAAACTTAACCCTAAGACTTAACCCTATGATTTAAACCTAAGACTTAACTTAAACATAAGACTTAACCCTAAGGCATAACCCTGAGACTTAACCCTACGACTGAACCCTAAGACTAAACCCTAAGACTTAACCTTAAGACTTAACCCTAAGTCTTAACCCTGAGATTAACCGTGAGACTTAACCCAAGGATTTATCCCCAAGACTTAAAATTAAGACTTAAACTTATGACATAACCATAAGAGTTAACCCTGAGATTAAATCTTATGACTTTAACCCTAAGACTTAATATTAATACTTAACCTTAAGACAACACCCTAAGACTTAACCCTAAGACAATAAACCTAAGACGTAACCTTAAATACTTAACTCTAAGTCTTAACCTTAAGACTTAACCCTAAGACATAACTCTAAGACTTAATCTTAAGTCTCAACCTTAAGACCTAACCCTAAGATTTAACCTTAAGACGTGATCTTTAGGACATAACCCTAAGAATTAACCCTAAGACTTAAATTTAATACTTAACCCTAAGACTTAATCCTAAGACATAACCCTGAGACTGAAACCTAAGACTTAACCTTAATGCTTAACCCTAAGTCATAACCCTGAGACTTAACATTGAAACTTAGCCTTGAAACTTAACCCTGAGACTTAACCCTAAGCCATATCCCCAAGACTTAACTCTAAGACGTAAACCTAAGACTCAATCCATAAGACTTAACCTTAAGACTTAACCCTAAGTCTCAGCCTTAAGACAGAACCTTACGACTTAACCCTGGGACTTAACCTTGAGACCTTACCTTGAGCCTTAACCCTGAGACTTATCCCTAAGACTCCATGAGACTTAACCTTCAGATTTACCGTTAAGTCTTAACTACAAGACTAAACCTTAAAACATAACCTTAAGACTTAACCGTAAGACATAAACCTGAGACTTAACCCTAAGACTTAACTAGAAGACTTAACCCTAAAACTTAACCTTAAGACTTAACCATAAAAATTAAGCCTAAGACTTAACCCTAAAACTTAACCTTAAGGCTCAACCTTAAGACTTGACGTTAAGACTTAAGTTTAAGACTTAACCTTAATACTTTACCCTAAGACGTAAGCCAAAAACTTAACCCTAAGACTTAACCCTAAAGACTTAACTATAAGACTTAACCCTAAGTCTTAACCTTAAGACCTAACTTTAATATTCAAACTTAACACTTAACCTTAGGAGTTAACCCTTAGACTTAACCTTATAACTTAACCCTAAGACATAACATTAAGAGGTAACCATAAGACTTAACTGTAAAACTTAACCTGACACTTAACATTAAGACTTAACCCTAAGAAACAATCCTAAATCTTAACCCTAAGGATTAACATAATGACTTCACCTTAAGACTTGATCCTAAGACTTCACCTTAAGACTTATCCCTAAGACATAACCCTAAGACTTAAATTTACGACTTAACCATAAGACTTAACCCTAAGACTTATCCCTAAGACATAACCCTAAGACTTAAATTTAGGACTTAACCACAAGACTTAACCCTAAGACTTAATACTAATACTTAACCTAAGACTTAACCCTGAGACTTAAACCTAAGACTTAACCCTAAGACTTATCCCTGAGACTTAACCTTAAGACTTAACCTTAAAACTTAACCCTAGGACTTGAATTTAAGACTTAACCTTAAGACTTATCCCTAAGACTTAACCCTGAGACTTAAACCTAATACTTACTCTTAGAGACTTAACCCTTAGACTTAACCTTAAGACTTAACCCTAACACTTATAATTAAGACTTAACCTTAAGACTTAACCTTGTGACTTAACCTTAAAAACTAAACCTGAGACTTAACCCTAAGACTTAAACTTAAAACTTAACCCTAAGACTTAACCCTATGATTTAAACCTAAGACTTAACTTAAACATAAGACTTAACCCTAAGGCATAACCCTGAGACTTAACCCTACGACTGAACCCTAAGACTAAACCCTAAGACTTAACCTTAAGACTTAACCCTAAGTCTTAACCCTGAGATTAACCATGAGACTTAACCCAAGGATTTATCCCCAAGACTTAAAATTAAGACTTAAACTTATGACATAACCATAAGAGTTAACCCTGAGATTAAATCTTATGACTTTAACCCTAAGACTTAATATTAATACTTAACCTTAAGACAACACCCTAAGACTTAACCCTAAGACAATAAACCTAAGACGTAACCTTAAATACTTAACTCTAAGTCTTAACCTTAAGACTTAACCCTAAGACATAACTCTAAGACTTAATCTTAAGTCTTAACCTTAAGACCTAACCCTAAGATTTAACCTTAAGACGTGATCTTTAGGACATAACCCTAAGAATTAACCCTAAGACTTAAATTTAATACTTAACCCTAAGACTTAACCCTAAGACTTAATCCTAAGACATAACCCTGAGACTGAAACCTAAGACTTAACCTTAATGCTTAACCCTAAGTCATAACCCTGAGACTTAACATTGAAACTTAGCCTTGAAACTTAACCCTGAGACTTAACCCTAAGCCATATCCCAAGACTTAACTCTAAGACGTAAACCTAAGACTCAATCCATAAGACTTAACCTTAAGACTTAACCCTAAGTCTCAGCCTTAAGACAGAACCTTACGACTTAACCCTGGGACTTAACCTTGAGACCTTACCTTGAGCCTTAACCCTGAGACTTATCCCTAAGACTTAACCATGAGACTTAACCTTCAGATTTACCGTTAAGTCTTAACTACAAGACTAAACCTTAAAACATAACCTTAAGACTTAACCGTAAGACATAAACCTGAGACTTAACCCTAAGACTTAACTAGAAGACTTAACCCTAAAACTTAACCTTAAGACTTAACCATAAAAATTAAGCCTAAGACTTAACCCTAAAACTTAACCTTAAGGCTCAACCTTAAGACTTGACGTTAAGACTTAAGTTTAAGACTTAACCTTAATACTTTACCCTAAGACGTAAGCCAAAAACTTAACCCTAAGACTTAACCCTAAAGACTTAACTATAAGACTTAACCCTAAGTCTTAACCTTAAGACCTAACTTTAATATTCAAACTTAACACTTAACCTTAGGAGTTAACCCTTAGACTTAACCTTATAACTTAACCCTAAGACATAACATTAAGAGGTAACCATAAGACTTAACTGTAAGACTTAACCTGACACTTAACATTAAGACTTAACCCTAAGAAACAATCCTAAAACTTAACCCTAAGGATTAACATAATGACTTCACCTTAAGACTTGATCCTAAGACTTCACCTTAAGACTTATCCCTAAGACATAACCCTAAGACTTAAATTTACGACTTAACCATAAGACTTAACCCTAAGACTTATCCCTAAGACATAACCCTAAGACTTAAATTTAGGACTTAACCACAAGACTTAACCCTAAGACTTAATACTAATACTTAACCTAAGACTTAACCCTGAGACTTAACCTTAAGACTTAACCCTAAGATTTAACCTTAAGACTTAACCCTAAGACTTATCCCTGAGACTTAACCCTAAGACTTATCCCTGAGACTTAACCCTAAGACTTATCCCCAAACCTTAACCTTAAGACTTATTATTAAGATTTAAATTTAAGACTGAATCTTAAGACATAATACTAAGGCTTAACCTTAAGACTTATCCCTAAGACTTAACCCTGAGAATTTAATATAAGACTGAACCTTAGGATGTAACCCTAAGACTTAACACTATAACTTAACCGAAGACAACACTAAGACTTAAATTTAAGACTAAACTTTTAGACTTAACCCTAAGACGTAAACTTAAGAATTAAACATAAATCTTAACCCTGACACTTAACCCTAAGACGTATCCCAAAGACTTAAATTTAAGACTTAAACCTAAGACTCAAACCCTAGGACTTAAGATTTAACCTTAAGACTTAACACAAAGATTTAACCCTAAGATTTAGATTTATGAGTTAACCTTAAGACTTAATCCTAAGACTTAACACTAAGACTTAACCTTAAGACATAACCATAACACTTAAATCTAAGACTTAACCTTAACACTTAACCGTAAGACATAACCTTAAGATTTAACGCTAAGACTCAAATTTACGTCTTATCCTTAAGGCTTAACCCTAAGACTTAAATTTAGGTCTTAACCTTAACAGTTAACCCTAAGACTTAACCCTGAGACTTAAACCTAAGACTTAACCCTAAGACATAACCCTGAGACTTAACCTTAAGACTTAACCTTAAAACTTAACCCTAGGACTTGAATTTAAGACTTAACCTTAAGACTTATCCCTAAGACTTAACCCTGAGACTTAAACCTAATACTTAATCTTAGAGACTTAACCCTTAGACTTAACCTTAAGACTTAACCCTAACACTTATAATTAAGACTTAACCTTAAGACTTAACCTTGTGACTTAACCTTAAAAACTAAACCTGAGACTTAACCCTAAGACTTAAACTTAAAACTTAACCCTAAGACTTAACCCTATGATTTAAACCTAAGACTTAACTTAAACATAAGACTTAACCCTAAGGCATAACCCTGAGACTTAACCCTACGACTGAACCCTAAGACTAAACCCTAAGACTTAACCTTAAGACTTAACCCTAAGTCTTAACCCTGAGATTAACCGTGAGACTTAACCCAAGGATTTATCCCCAAGACTTAAAATTAAGACTTAAACTTATGACATAACCATAAGAGTTAACCCTGAGATTAAATCTTATGACTTTAACCCTAAGACTTAATATTAATACTTAACCTTAAGACAACACCCTAAGACTTAACCCTAAGACAATAAACCTAAGACGTAACCTTAAATACTTAACTCTAAGTCTTAACCTTAAGACTTAACCCTAAGACATAACTCTAAGACTTAATCTTAAGTCTCAACCTTAAGACCTAACCCTAAGATTTAACCTTAAGACGTGATCTTTAGGACATAACCCTAAGAATTAACCCTAAGACTTAAATTTAATACTTAACCCTAAGACTTAATCCTAAGACATAACCCTGAGACTGAAACCTAAGACTTAACCTTAATGCTTAACCCTAAGTCATAACCCTGAGACTTAACATTGAAACTTAGCCTTGAAACTTAACCCTGAGACTTAACCCTAAGCCATATCCCCAAGACTTAACTCTAAGACGTAAACCTAAGACTCAATCCATAAGACTTAACCTTAAGACTTAACCCTAAGTCTCAGCCTTAAGACAGAACCTTACGACTTAACCCTGGGACTTAACCTTGAGACCTTACCTTGAGCCTTAACCCTGAGACTTATCCCTAAGACTTAACCATGAGACTTAACCTTCAGATTTACCGTTAAGTCTTAACTACAAGACTAAACCTTAAAACATAACCTTAAGACTTAACCGTAAGACATAAACCTGAGACTTAACCCTAAGACTTAACTAGAAGACTTAACCCTAAAACTTAACCTTAAGACTTAACCATAAAAATTAAGCCTAAGACTTAACCCTAAAACTTAACCTTAAGGCTCAACCTTAAGACTTGACGTTAAGACTTAAGTTTAAGACTTAACCTTAATACTTTACCCTAAGACGTAAGCCAAAAACTTAACCCTAAGACTTAACCCTAAAGACTTAACTATAAGACTTAACCCTAAGTCTTAACCTTAAGACCTAACTTTAATATTCAAACTTAACACTTAACCTTAGGAGTTAACCCTTAGACTTAACCTTATAACTTAACCCTAAGACATAACATTAAGAGGTAACCATAAGACTTAACTGTAAAACTTAACCTGACACTTAACATTAAGACTTAACCCTAAGAAACAATCCTAAAACTTAACCCTAAGGATTAACATAATGACTTCACCTTAAGACTTGATCCTAAGACTTCACCTTAAGACTTATCCCTAAGACATAACCCTAAGACTTAAATTTACGACTTAACCATAAGACTTAACCCTAAGACTTATCCCTAAGACATAACCCTAAGACTTAAATTTAGGACTTAACCACAAGACTTAACCCTAAGACTTAATACTAATACTTAACCTAAGACTTAACCCTGAGACTTAAACCTAAGACTTAACCCTAAGACTTATCCCTGAGACTTAACCTTAAGACTTAACCTTAAAACTTAACCCTAGGACTTGAATTTAAGACTTAACCTTAAGACTTATCCCTAAGACTTAACCCTGAGACTTAAACCTAATACTTACTCTTAGAGACTTAACCCTTAGACTTAACCTTAAGACTTAACCCTAACACTTATAATTAAGACTTAACCTTAAGACTTAACCTTGTGACTTAACCTTAAAAACTAAACCTGAGACTTAACCCTAAGACTTAAACTTAAAACTTAACCCTAAGACTTAACCCTATGATTTAAACCTAAGACTTAACTTAAACATAAGACTTAACCCTAAGGCATAACCCTGAGACTTAACCCTACGACTGAACCCTAAGACTAAACCCTAAGACTTAACCTTAAGACTTAACCCTAAGTCTTAACCCTGAGATTAACCGTGAGACTTAACCCAAGGATTTATCCCCAAGACTTAAAATTAAGACTTAAACTTATGACATAGCCATAAGAGTTAACCCTGAGATTAAATCTTATGACTTTAACCCTAAGACTTAATATTAATACTTAACCTTAAGACAACACCCTAAGACTTAACCCTAAGACAATAAACCTAAGACGTAACCTTAAATACTTAACTCTAAGTCTTAACCTTAAGACTTAACCCTAAGACATAACTCTAAGACTTAATCTTAAGTCTTAACCTTAAGACCTAACCCTAAGATTTAACCTTAAGACGTGATCTTTAGGACATAACCCTAAGAATTAACCCTAAGACTTAAATTTAATACTTAACCCTAAGACTTAACCCTAAGACTTAATCCTAAGACATAACCCTGAGACTGAAACCTAAGACTTAACCTTAATGCTTAACCCTAAGTCATAACCCTGAGACTTAACATTGAAACTTAGCCTTGAAACTTAACCCTGAGACTTAACCCTAAGCCATATCCCAAGACTTAACTCTAAGACGTAAACCTAAGACTCAATCCATAAGACTTAACCTTAAGACTTAACCCTAAGTCTCAGCCTTAAGACAGAACCTTACGACTTAACCCTGGGACTTAACCTTGAGACCTTACCTTGAGCCTTAACCCTGAGACTTATCCCTAAGACTTAACCATGAGACTTAACCTTCAGATTTACCGTTAAGTCTTAACTACAAGACTAAACCTTAAAACATAACCTTAAGACTTAACCGTAAGACATAAACCTGAGACTTAACCCTAAGACTTAACTAGAAGACTTAACCCTAAAACTTAACCTTAAGACTTAACCATAAAAATTAAGCCTAAGACTTAACCCTAAAACTTAACCTTAAGGCTCAACCTTAAGACTTGACGTTAAGACTTAAGTTTAAGACTTAACCTTAATACTTTACCCTAAGACGTAAGCCAAAAACTTAACCCTAAGACTTAACCCTAAAGACTTAACTATAAGACTTAACCCTAAGTCTTAACCTTAAGACCTAACTTTAATATTCAAACTTAACACTTAACCTTAGGAGTTAACCCTTAGACTTAACCTTATAACTTAACCCTAAGACATAACATTAAGAGGTAACCATAAGACTTAACTGTAAGACTTAACCTGACACTTAACATTAAGACTTAACCCTAAGAAACAATCCTAAAACTTAACCCTAAGGATTAACATAATGACTTCACCTTAAGACTTGATCCTAAGACTTCACCTTAAGACTTATCCCTAAGACATAACCCTAAGACTTAAATTTACGACTTAACCATAAGACTTAACCCTAAGACTTATCCCTAAGACATAACCCTAAGACTTAAATTTAGGACTTAACCACAAGACTTAACCCTAAGACTTAATACTAATACTTAACCTAAGACTTAACCCTGAGACTTAACCTTAAGACTTAACCCTAAGATTTAACCTTAAGACTTAACCCTAAGACTTATCCCTGAGACTTAACCCTAAGACTTACCCCTGAGACTTAACCCTAAGACTTATCCCCAAACCTTAACCTTAAGACTTATTATTAAGATTTAAATTTAAGACTGAATCTTAAGACATAATACTAAGGCTTAACCTTAAGACTTATCCCTAAGACTTAACCCTGAGAATTTAATATAAGACTGAACCTTAGGATGTAACCCTAAGACTTAACACTATAACTTAACCGAAGACAACACTAAGACTTAAATTTAAGACTAAACTTTTAGACTTAACCCTAAGACGTAAACTTAAGAATTAAACATAAATCTTAACCCTGACACTTAACCCTAAGACGTATCCCAAAGACTTAAATTTAAGACTTAAACCTAAGACTCAAACCCTAGGACTTAAGATTTAACCTTAAGACTTAACACAAAGATTTAACCCTAAGATTTAGATTTATGAGTTAACCTTAAGACTTAATCCTAAGACTTAACACTAAGACTTAACCTTAAGACATAACCATAACACTTAAATCTAAGACTTAACCTTAACACTTAACCGTAAGACATAACCTTAAGATTTAACGCTAAGACTCAAATTTACGTCTTATCCTTAAGGCTTAACCCTAAGACTTAAATTTAGGTCTTAACCTTAACAGTTAACCCTAAGACAACCCTGAGACTTAAACCTAAGACTTAACCCTAAGACATAACCCTGAGACTTAACCTTAAGACTTAACCTTAAAACTTAACCCTAGGACTTGAATTTAAGACTTAACCTTAAGACTTATCCCTAAGACTTAACCCTGAGACTTAAACCTAATACTTAATCTTAGAGACTTAACCCTTAGACTTAACCTTAAGACTTAACCCTAACACTTATAATTAAGACTTAACCTTAAGACTTAACCTTGTGACTTAACCTTAAAAACTAAACCTGAGACTTAACCCTAAGACTTAAACTTAAAACTTAACCCTAAGACTTAACCCTATGATTTAAACCTAAGACTTAACTTAAACATAAGACTTAACCCTAAGGCATAACCCTGAGACTTAACCCTACGACTGAACCCTAAGACTAAACCCTAAGACTTAACCTTAAGACTTAACCCTAAGTCTTAACCCTGAGATTAACCGTGAGACTTAACCCAAGGATTTATCCCCAAGACTTAAAATTAAGACTTAAACTTATGACATAACCATAAGAGTTAACCCTGAGATTAAATCTTATGACTTTAACCCTAAGACTTAATATTAATACTTAACCTTAAGACAACACCCTAAGACTTAACCCTAAGACAATAAACCTAAGACGTAACCTTAAATACTTAACTCTAAGTCTTAACCTTAAGACTTAACCCTAAGACATAACTCTAAGACTTAATCTTAAGTCTCAACCTTAAGACCTAACCCTAAGATTTAACCTTAAGACGTGATCTTTAGGACATAACCCTAAGAATTAACCCTAAGACTTAAATTTAATACTTAACCCTAAGACTTAATCCTAAGACATAACCCTGAGACTGAAACCTAAGACTTAACCTTAATGCTTAACCCTAAGTCATAACCCTGAGACTTAACATTGAAACTTAGCCTTGAAACTTAACCCTGAGACTTAACCCTAAGCCATATCCCCAAGACTTAACTCTAAGACGTAAACCTAAGACTCAATCCATAAGACTTAACCTTAAGACTTAACCCTAAGTCTCAGCCTTAAGACAGAACCTTACGACTTAACCCTGGGACTTAACCTTGAGACCTTACCTTGAGCCTTAACCCTGAGACTTATCCCTAAGACTTAACCATGAGACTTAACCTTCAGATTTACCGTTAAGTCTTAACTACAAGACTAAACCTTAAAACATAACCTTAAGACTTAACCGTAAGACATAAACCTGAGACTTAACCCTAAGACTTAACTAGAAGACTTAACCCTAAAACTTAACCTTAAGACTTAACCATAAAAATTAAGCCTAAGACTTAACCCTAAAACTTAACCTTAAGGCTCAACCTTAAGACTTGACGTTAAGACTTAAGTTTAAGACTTAACCTTAATACTTTACCCTAAGACGTAAGCCAAAAACTTAACCCTAAGACTTAACCCTAAAGACTTAACTATAAGACTTAACCCTAAGTCTTAACCTTAAGACCTAACTTTAATATTCAAACTTAACACTTAACCTTAGGAGTTAACCCTTAGACTTAACCTTATAACTTAACCCTAAGACATAACATTAAGAGGTAACCATAAGACTTAACTGTAAGACTTAACCTGACACTTAACATTAAGACTTAACCCTAAGAAACAATCCTAAAACTTAACCCTAAGGATTAACATAATGACTTCACCTTAAGACTTGATCCTAAGACTTCACCTTAAGACTTATCCCTAAGACATAACCCTAAGACTTAAATTTACGACTTAACCATAAGACTTAACCCTAAGACTTATCCCTAAGACATAACCCTAAGACTTAAATTTAGGACTTAACCACAAGACTTAACCCTAAGACTTAATACTAATACTTAACCTAAGACTTAACCCTGAGACTTAACCTTAAGACTTAACCCTAAGATTTAACCTTAAGACTTAACCCTAAGACTTATCCCTGAGACTTAACCCTAAGACTTACCCCTGAGACTTAACCCTAAGACTTATCCCCAAACCTTAACCTTAAGACTTATTATTAAGATTTAAATTTAAGACTGAATCTTAAGACATAATACTAAGGCTTAACCTTAAGACTTATCCCTAAGACTTAACCCTGAGAATTTAATATAAGACTGAACCTTAGGATGTAACCCTAAGACTTAACACTATAACTTAACCGAAGACAACACTAAGACTTAAATTTAAGACTAAACTTTTAGACTTAACCCTAAGACGTAAACTTAAGAATTAAACATAAATCTTAACCCTGACACTTAACCCTAAGACGTATCCCAAAGACTTAAATTTAAGACTTAAACCTAAGACTCAAACCCTAGGACTTAAGATTTAACCTTAAGACTTAACACAAAGATTTAACCCTAAGATTTAGATTTATGAGTTAACCTTAAGACTTAATCCTAAGACTTAACACTAAGACTTAACCTTAAGACATAACCATAACACTTAAATCTAAGACTTAACCTTAACACTTAACCGTAAGACATAACCTTAAGATTTAACGCTAAGACTCAAATTTACGTCTTATCCTTAAGGCTTAACCCTAAGACTTAAATTTAGGTCTTAACCTTAACAGTTAACCCTAAGACTTAACCCTGAGACTTAAACCTAAGACTTAACCCTAAGACATAACCCTGAGACTTAACCTTAAGACTTAACCTTAAAACTTAACCCTAGGACTTGAATTTAAGACTTAACCTTAAGACTTATCCCTAAGACTTAACCCTGAGACTTAAACCTAATACTTAATCTTAGAGACTTAACCCTTAGACTTAACCTTAAGACTTAACCCTAACACTTATAATTAAGACTTAACCTTAAGACTTAACCTTGTGACTTAACCTTAAAAACTAAACCTGAGACTTAACCCTAAGACTTAAACTTAAAACTTAACCCTAAGACTTAACCCTATGATTTAAACCTAAGACTTAACTTAAACATAAGACTTAACCCTAAGGCATAACCCTGAGACTTAACCCTACGACTGAACCCTAAGACTAAACCCTAAGACTTAACCTTAAGACTTAACCCTAAGTCTTAACCCTGAGATTAACCGTGAGACTTAACCCAAGGATTTATCCCCAAGACTTAAAATTAAGACTTAAACTTATGACATAACCATAAGAGTTAACCCTGAGATTAAATCTTATGACTTTAACCCTAAGACTTAATATTAATACTTAACCTTAAGACAACACCCTAAGACTTAACCCTAAGACAATAAACCTAAGACGTAACCTTAAATACTTAACTCTAAGTCTTAACCTTAAGACTTAACCCTAAGACATAACTCTAAGACTTAATCTTAAGTCTCAACCTTAAGACCTAACCCTAAGATTTAACCTTAAGACGTGATCTTTAGGACATAACCCTAAGAATTAACCCTAAGACTTAAATTTAATACTTAACCCTAAGACTTAATCCTAAGACATAACCCTGAGACTGAAACCTAAGACTTAACCTTAATGCTTAACCCTAAGTCATAACCCTGAGACTTAACATTGAAACTTAGCCTTGAAACTTAACCCTGAGACTTAACCCTAAGCCATATCCCCAAGACTTAACTCTAAGACGTAAACCTAAGACTCAATCCATAAGACTTAACCTTAAGACTTAACCCTAAGTCTCAGCCTTAAGACAGAACCTTACGACTTAACCCTGGGACTTAACCTTGAGACCTTACCTTGAGCCTTAACCCTGAGACTTATCCCTAAGACTTAACCATGAGACTTAACCTTCAGATTTACCGTTAAGTCTTAACTACAAGACTAAACCTTAAAACATAACCTTAAGACTTAACCGTAAGACATAAACCTGAGACTTAACCCTAAGACTTAACTAGAAGACTTAACCCTAAAACTTAACCTTAAGACTTAACCCTAAAAATTAAGCCTAAGACTTAACCCTAAAACTTAACCTTAAGGCTCAACCTTAAGACTTGACGTTAAGACTTAAGTTTAAGACTTAACCTTAATACTTTACCCTAAGACGTAAGCCAAAAACTTAACCCTAAGACTTAACCCTAAAGACTTAACTATAAGACTTAACCCTAAGTCTTAACCTTAAGACCTAACTTTAATATTCAAACTTAACACTTAACCTTAGGAGTTAACCCTTAGACTTAACCTTATAACTTAACCCTAAGACATAACATTAAGAGGTAACCATAAGACTTAACTGTAAGACTTAACCTGACACTTAACATTAAGACTTAACCCTAAGAAACAATCCTAAAACTTAACCCTAGGGATTAACATAATGACTTCACCTTAAGACTTGATCCTAAGACTTCACCTTAAGACTTATCCCTAAGACATAACCCTAAGACTTAAATTTACGACTTAACCATAAGACTTAACCCTAAGACTTATCCCTAAGACATAACCCTAAGACTTAAATTTAGGACTTAACCACAAGACTTAACCCTAAGACTTAATACTAATACTTAACCTAAGACTTAACCCTGAGACTTAACCTTAAGACTTAACCCTAAGATTTAACCTTAAGACTTAACCCTAAGACTTATCCCTGAGACTTAACCCTAAGACTTATCCCTGAGACTTAACCCTAAGACTTATCCCCAAACCTTAACCTTAAGACTTATTATTAAGATTTAAATTTAAGACTGAATCTTAAGACATAATACTAAGGCTTAACCTTAAGACTTATCCCTAAGACTTAACCCTGAGAATTTAATATAAGACTGAACCTTAGGATGTAACCCTAAGACTTAACACTATAACTTAACCGAAGACAACACTAAGACTTAAATTTAAGACTAAACTTTTAGACTTAACCCTAAGACGTAAACTTAAGAATTAAACATAAATCTTAACCCTGACACTTAACCCTAAGACGTATCCCAAAGACTTAAATTTAAGACTTAAACCTAAGACTCAAACCCTAGGACTTAAGATTTAACCTTAAGACTTAACACAAAGATTTAACCCTAAGATTTAGATTTATGAGTTAACCTTAAGACTTAATCCTAAGACTTAACACTAAGACTTAACCTTAAGACATAACCATAACACTTAAATCTAAGACTTAACCTTAACACTTAACCGTAAGACATAACCTTAAGATTTAACGCTAAGACTCAAATTTACGCCTTATCCTTAAGGCTTAACCCTAAGACTTAAATTTAGGTCTTAACCTTAACAGTTAACCCTAAGACTTAACCCTGAGACTTAAACCTAAGACTTAACCCTAAGACATAACCCTGAGACTTAACCTTAAGACTTAACCTTAAAACTTAACCCTAGGACTTGAATTTAAGACTTAACCTTAAGACTTATCCCTAAGACTTAACCCTGAGACTTAAACCTAATACTTAATCTTAGAGACTTAACCCTTAGACTTAACCTTAAGACTTAACCTTGTGACTTAACCTTAAAAACTAAACCTGAGACTTAACCCTAAGACTTAAACTTAAAACTTAACCCTAAGACTTAACCCTATGATTTAAACCTAAGACTTAACTTAAACATAAGACTTAACCCTAAGGCATAACCCTGAGACTTAACCCTACGACTGAACCCTAAGACTAAACCCTAAGACTTAACCTTAAGACTTAACCCTAAGTCTTAACCCTGAGATTAACCGTGAGACTTAACCCAAAGATTTATCCCCAAGACTTAAAATTAAGACTTAAACTTATGACATAACCATAAGAGTTAACCCTGAGATTAAATCTTATGACTTTAACCCTAAGACTTAATATTAATACTTAACCTTAAGACAACACCCTAAGACTTAACCCTAAGACAATAAACCTAAGACGTAACCTTAAATACTTAACTCTAAGTCTTAACCTTAAGACTTAACCCTAAGACATAACTCTAAGACTTAATCTTAAGTCTCAACCTTAAGACCTAACCCTAAGATTTAACCTTAAGACGTGATCTTTAGGACATAACCCTAAGAATTAACCCTAAGACTTAAATTTAATACTTAACCCTAAGACTTAATCCTAAGACATAACCCTGAGACTGAAACCTAAGACTTAACCTTAATGCTTAACCCTAAGTCATAACCCTGAGACTTAACATTGAAACTTAGCCTTGAAACTTAACCCTGAGACTTAACCCTAAGCCATATCCCCAAGACTTAACTCTAAGACGTAAACCTAAGACTCAATCCATAAGACTTAACCTTAAGACTTAACCCTAAGTCTCAGCCTTAAGACAGAACCTTACGACTTAACCCTGGGACTTAACCTTGAGACCTTACCTTGAGCCTTAACCCTGAGACTTATCCCTAAGACTTAACCATGAGACTTAACCTTCAGATTTACCGTTAAGTCTTAACTACAAGACTAAACCTTAAAACATAACCTTAAGACTTAACCGTAAGACATAAACCTGAGACTTAACCCTAAGACTTAACTAGAAGACTTAACCCTAAAACTTAACCTTAAGACTTAACCATAAAAATTAAGCCTAAGACTTAACCCTAAAACTTAACCTTAAGGCTCAACCTTAAGACTTGACGTTAAGACTTAAGTTTAAGACTTAACCTTAATACTTTACCCTAAGACGTAAGCCAAAAACTTAACCCTAAGACTTAACCCTAAAGACTTAACTATAAGACTTAACCCTAAGTCTTAACCTTAAGACCTAACTTTAATATTCAAACTTAACACTTAACCTTAGGAGTTAACCCTTAGACTTAACCTTATAACTTAACCCTAAGACATAACATTAAGAGGTAACCATAAGACTTAACCTGACACTTAACATTAAGACTTAACCCTAAGAAACAATCCTAAAACTTAACCCTAGGGATTAACATAATGACTTCACCTTAAGACTTGATCCTAAGACTTCACCTTAAGACTTATCCCTAAGACATAACCCTAAGACTTAAATTTACGACTTAACCATAAGACTTAACCCTAAGACTTATCCCTAAGACATAACCCTAAGACTTAAATTTAGGACTTAACCACAAGACTTAACCCTAAGACTTAATACTAATACTTAACCTAAGACTTAACCCTGAGACTTAACCTTAAGACTTAACCCTAAGATTTAACCTTAAGACTTAACCCTAAGACTTATCCCTGAGACTTAACCCTAAGACTTATCCCTGAGACTTAACCCTAAGACTTATCCCCAAACCTTAACCTTAAGACTTATTATTAAGATTTAAATTTAAGACTGAATCTTAAGACATAATACTAAGGCTTAACCTTAAGACTTATCCCTAAGACTTAACCCTGAGAATTTAATATAAGACTGAACCTTAGGATGTAACCCTAAGACTTAACACTATAACTTAACCGAAGACAACACTAAGACTTAAATTTAAGACTAAACTTTTAGACTTAACCCTAAGACGTAAACTTAAGAATTAAACATAAATCTTAACCCTGACACTTAACCCTAAGACGTATCCCAAAGACTTAAATTTAAGACTTAAACCTAAGACTCAAACCCTAGGACTTAAGATTTAACCTTAAGACTTAACACAAAGATTTAACCCTAAGATTTAGATTTATGAGTTAACCTTAAGACTTAATCCTAAGACTTAACACTAAGACTTAACCTTAAGACATAACCATAACACTTAAATCTAAGACTTAACCTTAACACTTAACCGTAAGACATAACCTTAAGATTTAACGCTAAGACTCAAATTTACGCCTTATCCTTAAGGCTTAACCCTAAGACTTAAATTTAGGTCTTAACCTTAACAGTTAACCCTAAGACTTAACCCTGAGACTTAAACCTAAGACTTAACCCTAAGACATAACCCTGAGACTTAACCTTAAGACTTAACCTTAAAACTTAACCCTAGGACTTGAATTTAAGACTTAACCTTAAGACTTATCCCTAAGACTTAACCCTGAGACTTAAACCTAATACTTAATCTTAGAGACTTAACCCTTAGACTTAACCTTAAGACTTAACCTTGTGACTTAACCTTAAAAACTAAACCTGAGACTTAACCCTAAGACTTAAACTTAAAACTTAACCCTAAGACTTAACCCTATGATTTAAACCTAAGACTTAACTTAAACATAAGACTTAACCCTAAGGCATAACCCTGAGACTTAACCCTACGACTGAACCCTAAGACTAAACCCTAAGACTTAACCTTAAGACTTAACCCTAAGTCTTAACCCTGAGATTAACCGTGAGACTTAACCCAAAGATTTATCCCCAAGACTTAAAATTAAGACTTAAACTTATGACATAACCATAAGAGTTAACCCTGAGATTAAATCTTATGACTTTAACCCTAAGACTTAATATTAATACTTAACCTTAAGACAACACCCTAAGACTTAACCCTAAGACAATAAACCTAAGACGTAACCTTAAATACTTAACTCTAAGTCTTAACCTTAAGACTTAACCCTAAGACATAACTCTAAGACTTAATCTTAAGTCTCAACCTTAAGACCTAACCCTAAGATTTAACCTTAAGACGTGATCTTTAGGACATAACCCTAAGAATTAACCCTAAGACTTAAATTTAATACTTAACCCTAAGACTTAATCCTAAGACATAACCCTGAGACTGAAACCTAAGACTTAACCTTAATGCTTAACCCTAAGTCATAACCCTGAGACTTAACATTGAAACTTAGCCTTGAAACTTAACCCTGAGACTTAACCCTAAGCCATATCCCCAAGACTTAACTCTAAGACGTAAACCTAAGACTCAATCCATAAGACTTAACCTTAAGACTTAACCCTAAGTCTCAGCCTTAAGACAGAACCTTACGACTTAACCCTGGGACTTAACCTTGAGACCTTACCTTGAGCCTTAACCCTGAGACTTATCCCTAAGACTTAACCATGAGACTTAACCTTCAGATTTACCGTTAAGTCTTAACTACAAGACTAAACCTTAAAACATAACCTTAAGACTTAACCGTAAGACATAAACCTGAGACTTAACCCTAAGACTTAACTAGAAGACTTAACCCTAAAACTTAACCTTAAGACTTAACCATAAAAATTAAGCCTAAGACTTAACCCTAAAACTTAACCTTAAGGCTCAACCTTAAGACTTGACGTTAAGACTTAAGTATAAGACTTAACCTTAATACTTTACCCTAAGACGTAAGCCAAAAACTTAACCCTAAGACTTAACCCTAAAGACTTAACTATAAGACTTAACCCTAAGTCTTAACCTTAAGACCTAACTTTAATATTCAAACTTAACACTTAACCTTAGGAGTTAACCCTTAGACTTAACCTTATAACTTAACCCTAAGACATAACATTAAGAGGTAACCATAAGACTTAACTGTAAGACTTAACCTGACACATAACATTAAGACTTAACCCTAAGAAACAATCCTAAAACTTAACCCTAAGGATTAACATAATGACTTCACCTTAAGACTTGATCCTAAGACTTCACCTTAAGACTTATCCCTAAGACATAACCCTAAGACTTAAATTTACGACTTAACCATAAGACTTAACCCTAAGACTTATCCCTAAGACATAACCCTAAGACTTAAATTTAGGACTTAACCACAAGACTTAACCCTAAGACTTAATACTAATACTTAACCTAAGACTTAACCCTGAGACTTAAACCTAAGACTTAACCCTAAGACTTATCCCTGAGACTTAACCTTAAGACTTAACCTTAAAACTTAACCCTAGGACTTGAATTTAAGACTTAACCTTAAGACTTATCCCTAAGACTTAACCCTGAGACTTAAACCTAATACTTACTCTTAGAGACTTAACCCTTAGACTTAACCTTAAGACTTAACCCTAACACTTATAATTAAGACTTAACCTTAAGACTTAACCTTGTGACTTAACCTTAAAAACTAAACCTGAGACTTAACCCTAAGACTTAAACTTAAAACTTAACCCTAAGACTTAACCCTATGATTTAAACCTAAGACTTAACTTAAACATAAGACTTAACCCTAAGGCATAACCCTGAGACTTAACCCTACGACTGAACCCTAAGACTAAACCCTAAGACTTAACCTTAAGACTTAACCCTAAGTCTTAACCCTGAGATTAACCGTGAGACTTAACCCAAGGATTTATCCCCAAGACTTAAAATTAAGACTTAAACTTATGACATAACCATAAGAGTTAACCCTGAGATTAAATCTTATGACTTTAACCCTAAGACTTAATATTAATACTTAACCTTAAGACAACACCCTAAGACTTAACCCTAAGACAATAAACCTAAGACGTAACCTTAAATACTTAACTCTAAGTCTTAACCTTAAGACTTAACCCTAAGACATAACTCTAAGACTTAATCTTAAGTCTCAACCTTAAGACCTAACCCTAAGATTTAACCTTAAGACGTGATCTTTAGGACATAACCCTAAGAATTAACCCTAAGACTTAAATTTAATACTTAACCCTAAGACTTAATCCTAAGACATAACCCTGAGACTGAAACCTAAGACTTAACCTTAATGCTTAACCCTAAGTCATAACCCTGAGACTTAACATTGAAACTTAGCCTTGAAACTTAACCCTGAGACTTAACCCTAAGCCATATCCCCAAGACTTAACTCTAAGACGTAAACCTAAGACTCAATTCATAAGACTTAACCTTAAGACTTAACCCTAAGTCTCAGCCTTAAGACAGAACCTTACGACTTAACCCTGGGACTTAACCTAGAGACCTTACCTTGAGCCTTAACCCTGAGACTTATCCCTAAGACTTAACCATGAGACTTAACCTTCAGATTTACCCTTAAGTCTTAACTACAAGACTAAACCTTAAAACATAACCTTAAGACTTAACCGTAAGACATAAACCTGAGACTTAACCCTAAGACTTAACTAGAAGACTTAACCCTAAAACTTAACCTTAAGACTTAACCATAAAAATTAAGCCTAAGACTTAACCCTAAAACTTAACCTTAAGGCTCAACCTTAAGACTTGACGTTAAGACTTAAGTTTAAGACTTAACCTTAATACTTTACCCTAAGACGTAAGCCAAAAACTTAACCCTAAGACTTAACCCTAAAGACTTAACTATAAGACTTAACCCTAAGTCTTAACCTTAAGACCTAACTTTAATATTCAAACTTAACACTTAACCTTAGGAGTTAACCCTTAGACTTAACCTTATAACTTAACCCTAAGACATAACATTAAGAGGTAACCATAAGACTTAACTGTAAGACTTAACCTGACACTTAACATTAAGACTTAACCCTAAGAAACAATCCTAAAACTTAACCCTAAGGATTAACATAATGACTTCACCTTAAGACTTGATCCTAAGACTTCACCTTAAGACTTATCCCTAAGACATAACCCTAAGACTTAAATTTACGACTTAACCATAAGACTTAACCCTAAGACTTATCCCTAAGACATAACCCTAAGACTTAAATTTAGGACTTAACCACAAGACTTAACCCTAAGACTTAATACTAATACTTAACCTAAGACTTAACCCTGAGACTTAACCTTAAGACTTAACCCTAAGATTTAACCTTAAGACTTAACCCTAAGACTTATCCCTGAGACTTAACCCTAAGACTTATCCCTGAGACTTAACCCTAAGACTTATCCCCAAACCTTAACCTTAAGACTTATTATTAAGATTTAAATTTAAGACTGAATCTTAAGACATAATACTAAGGCTTAACCTTAAGACTTATCCCTAAGACTTAACCCTGAGAATTTAATATAAGACTGAACCTTAGGATGTAACCCTAAGACTTAACACTATAACTTAACCGAAGACAACACTAAGACTTAAATTTAAGACTAAACTTTTAGACTTAACCCTAAGACGTAAACTTAAGAATTAAACATAAATCTTAACCCTGACACTTAACCCTAAGACGTATCCCAAAGACTTAAATTTAAGACTTAAACCTAAGACTCAAACCCTAGGACTTAAGATTTAACCTTAAGACTTAACACAAAGATTTAACCCTAAGATTTAGATTTATGAGTTAACCTTAAGACTTAATCCTAAGACTTAACACTAAGACTTAACCTTAAGACATAACCATAACACTTAAATCTAAGACTTAACCTTAACACTTAACCGTAAGACATAACCTTAAGATTTAACGCTAAGACTCAAATTTACGTCTTATCCTTAAGGCTTAACCCTAAGACTTAAATTTAGGTCTTAACCTTAACAGTTAACCCTAAGACTTAACCCTGAGACTTAAACCTAAGACTTAACCCTAAGACATAACCCTGAGACTTAACCTTAAGACTTAACCTTAAAACTTAACCCTAGGACTTGAATTTAAGACTTAACCTTAAGACTTATCCCTAAGACTTAACCCTGAGACTTAAACCTAATACTTAATCTTAGAGACTTAACCCTTAGACTTAACCTTAAGACTTAACCTTGTGACTTAACCTTAAAAACTAAACCTGAGACTTAACCCTAAGACTTAAACTTAAAACTTAACCCTAAGACTTAACCCTATGATTTAAACCTAAGACTTAACTTAAACATAAGACTTAACCCTAAGGCATAACCCTGAGACTTAACCCTACGACTGA
Source organism: Falco peregrinus (assembly GCF_023634155.1). Lineage (NCBI taxonomy): Eukaryota > Metazoa > Chordata > Aves > Falconiformes > Falconidae > Falco > Falco peregrinus. Next base: position 4,696,529 of record NW_026599592.1, on the reverse strand, counting down.
ACCCTAAGACTAAACCCTAAGACTTAACCTTAAGACTTAACCCTAAGTCTTAACCCTGAGATTAACCGTGAGACTTAACCCAAAGATTTATCCCCAAGACTTAAAATTAAGACTTAAACTTATGACATAACCATAAGAGTTAACCCTGAGATTAAATCTTATGACTTTAACCCTAAGACTTAATATTAATACTTAACCTTAAGACAACACCCTAAGACTTAACCCTAAGACAATAAACCTAAGACGTAACCTTAAATACTTAACTCTAAGTCTTAACCTTAAGACTTAACCCTAAGACATAACTCTAAGACTTAATCTTAAGTCTCAACCTTAAGACCTAACCCTAAGATTTAACCTTAAGACGTGATCTTTAGGACATAACCCTAAGAATTAACCCTAAGACTTAAATTTAATACTTAACCCTAAGACTTAATCCTAAGACATAACCCTGAGACTGAAACCTAAGACTTAACCTTAATGCTTAACCCTAAGTCATAACCCTGAGACTTAACATTGAAACTTAGCCTTGAAACTTAACCCTGAGACTTAACCCTAAGCCATATCCCCAAGACTTAACTCTAAGACGTAAACCTAAGACTCAATCCATAAGACTTAACCTTAAGACTTAACCCTAAGTCTCAGCCTTAAGACAGAACCTTACGACTTAACCCTGGGACTTAACCTTGAGACCTTACCTTGAGCCTTAACCCTGAGACTTATCCCTAAGACTTAACCATGAGACTTAACCTTCAGATTTACCGTTAAGTCTTAACTACAAGACTAAACCTTAAAACATAACCTTAAGACTTAACCGTAAGACATAAACCTGAGACTTAACCCTAAGACTTAACTAGAAGACTTAACCCTAAAACTTAACCTTAAGACTTAACCATAAAAATTAAGCCTAAGACTTAACCCTAAAACTTAACCTTAAGGCTCAACCTTAAGACTTGACGTTAAGACTTAAGTTTAAGACTTAACCTTAATACTTTACCCTAAGACGTAAGCCAAAAACTTAACCCTAAGACTTAACCCTAAAGACTTAACTATAAGACTTAACCCTAAGTCTTAACCTTAAGACCTAACTTTAATATTCAAACTTAACACTTAACCTTAGGAGTTAACCCTTAGACTTAACCTTATAACTTAACCCTAAGACATAACATTAAGAGGTAACCATAAGACTTAACTGTAAGACTTAACCTGACACTTAACATTAAGACTTAACCCTAAGAAACAATCCTAAAACTTAACCCTAAGGATTAACATAATGACTTCACCTTAAGACTTGATCCTAAAACTTCACCTTAAGACTTATCCCTAAGACATAACCCTAAGACTTAAATTTACGACTTAACCATAAGACTTAACCCTAAGACTTATCCCTAAGACATAACCCTAAGACTTAAATTTAGGACTTAACCACAAGACTTAACCCTAAGACTTAATACTAATACTTAACCTAAGACTTAACCCTGAGACTTAAACCTAAGACTTAACCCTAAGACTTATCCCTGAGACTTAACCTTAAGACTTAACCTTAAAACTTAACCCTAGGACTTGAATTTAAGACTTAACCTTAAGACTTATCCCTAAGACTTAACCCTGAGACTTAAACCTAATACTTACTCTTAGAGACTTAACCCTTAGACTTAACCTTAAGACTTAACCCTAACACTTATAATTAAGACTTAACCTTAAGACTTAACCTTGTGACTTAACCTTAAAAACTAAACCTGAGACTTAACCCTAAGACTTAAACTTAAAACTTAACCCTAAGACTTAACCCTATGATTTAAACCTAAGACTTAACTTAAACATAAGACTTAACCCTAAGGCATAACCCTGAGACTTAACCCTACGACTGAACCCTAAGACTAAACCCTAAGACTTAACCTTAAGACTTAACCCTAAGTCTTAACCCTGAGATTAACCGTGAGACTTAACCCAAGGATTTATCCCCAAGACTTAAAATTAAGACTTAAACTTATGACATAACCATAAGAGTTAACCCTGAGATTAAATCTTATGACTTTAACCCTAAGACTTAATATTAATACTTAACCTTAAGACAACACCCTAAGACTTAACCCTAAGACAATAAACCTAAGACGTAACCTTAAATACTTAACTCTAAGTCTTAACCTTAAGACTTAACCCTAAGACATAACTCTAAGACTTAATCTTAAGTCTTAACCTTAAGACCTAACCCTAAGATTTAACCTTAAGACGTGATCTTTAGGACATAACCCTAAGAATTAACCCTAAGACTTAAATTTAATACTTAACCCTAAGACTTAACCCTAAGACTTAATCCTAAGACATAACCCTGAGACTGAAACCTAAGACTTAACCTTAATGCTTAACCCTAAGTCATAACCCTGAGACTTAACATTGAAACTTAGCCTTGAAACTTAACCCTGAGACTTAACCCTAAGCCATATCCCAAGACTTAACTCTAAGACGTAAACCTAAGACTCAATCCATAAGACTTAACCTTAAGACTTAACCCTAAGTCTCAGCCTTAAGACAGAACCTTACGACTTAACCCTGGGACTTAACCTTGAGACCTTACCTTGAGCCTTAACCCTGAGACTTATCCCTAAGACTTAACCATGAGACTTAACCTTCAGATTTACCGTTAAGTCTTAACTACAAGACTAAACCTTAAAACATAACCTTAAGACTTAACCGTAAGACATAAACCTGAGACTTAACCCTAAGACTTAACTAGAAGACTTAACCCTAAAACTTAACCTTAAGACTTAACCATAAAAATTAAGCCTAAGACTTAACCCTAAAACTTAACCTTAAGGCTCAACCTTAAGACTTGACGTTAAGACTTAAGTTTAAGACTTAACCTTAATACTTTACCCTAAGACGTAAGCCAAAAACTTAACCCTAAGACTTAACCCTAAAGACTTAACTATAAGACTTAACCCTAAGTCTTAACCTTAAGACCTAACTTTAATATTCAAACTTAACACTTAACCTTAGGAGTTAACCCTTAGACTTAACCTTATAACTTAACCCTAAGACATAACATTAAGAGGTAACCATAAGACTTAACTGTAAGACTTAACCTGACACTTAACATTAAGACTTAACCCTAAGAAACAATCCTAAAACTTAACCCTAAGGATTAACATAATGACTTCACCTTAAGACTTGATCCTAAGACTTCACCTTAAGACTTATCCCTAAGACATAACCCTAAGACTTAAATTTACGACTTAACCATAAGACTTAACCCTAAGACTTATCCCTAAGACATAACCCTAAGACTTAAATTTAGGACTTAACCACAAGACTTAACCCTAAGACTTAATACTAATACTTAACCTAAGACTTAACCCTGAGACTTAACCTTAAGACTTAACCCTAAGATTTAACCTTAAGACTTAACCCTAAGACTTATCCCTGAGACTTAACCCTAAGACTTATCCCTGAGACTTAACCCTAAGACTTATCCCCAAACCTTAACCTTAAGACTTATTATTAAGATTTAAATTTAAGACTGAATCTTAAGACATAATACTAAGGCTTAACCTTAAGACTTATCCCTAAGACTTAACCCTGAGAATTTAATATAAGACTGAACCTTAGGATGTAACCCTAAGACTTAACACTATAACTTAACCGAAGACAACACTAAGACTTAAATTTAAGACTAAACTTTTAGACTTAACCCTAAGACGTAAACTTAAGAATTAAACATAAATCTTAACCCTGACACTTAACCCTAAGACGTATCCCAAAGACTTAAATTTAAGACTTAAACCTAAGACTCAAACCCTAGGACTTAAGATTTAACCTTAAGACTTAACACAAAGATTTAACCCTAAGATTTAGATTTATGAGTTAACCTTAAGACTTAATCCTAAGACTTAACACTAAGACTTAACCTTAAGACATAACCATAACACTTAAATCTAAGACTTAACCTTAACACTTAACCGTAAGACATAACCTTAAGATTTAACGCTAAGACTCAAATTTACGTCTTATCCTTAAGGCTTAACCCTAAGACTTAAATTTAGGTCTTAACCTTAACAGTTAACCCTAAGACTTAACCCTGAGACTTAAACCTAAGACTTAACCCTAAGACATAACCCTGAGACTTAACCTTAAGACTTAACCTTAAAACTTAACCCTAGGACTTGAATTTAAGACTTAACCTTAAGACTTATCCCTAAGACTTAACCCTGAGACTTAAACCTAATACTTAATCTTAGAGACTTAACCCTTAGACTTAACCTTAAGACTTAACCTTGTGACTTAACCTTAAAAACTAAACCTGAGACTTAACCCTAAGACTTAAACTTAAAACTTAACCCTAAGACTTAACCCTATGATTTAAACCTAAGACTTAACTTAAACATAAGACTTAACCCTAAGGCATAACCCTGAGACTTAACCCTACGACTGAACCCTAAGACTAAACCCTAAGACTTAACCTTAAGACTTAACCCTAAGTCTTAACCCTGAGATTAACCATGAGACTTAACCCAAAGATTTATCCCCAAGACTTAAAATTAAGACTTAAACTTATGACATAACCATAAGAGTTAACCCTGAGATTAAATCTTATGACTTTAACCCTAAGACTTAATATTAATACTTAACCTTAAGACAACACCCTAAGACTTAACCCTAAGACAATAAACCTAAGACGTAACCTTAAATACTTAACTCTAAGTCTTAACCTTAAGACTTAACCCTAAGACATAACTCTAAGACTTAATCTTAAGTCTTAACCTTAAGACCTAACCCTAAGATTTAACCTTAAGACGTGATCTTTAGGACATAACCCTAAGAATTAACCCTAAGACTTAAATTTAATACTTAACCCTAAGACTTAACCCTAAGACTTAATCCTAAGACATAACCCTGAGACTGAAACCTAAGACTTAACCTTAATGCTTAACCCTAAGTCATAACCCTGAGACTTAACATTGAAACTTAGCCTTGAAACTTAACCCTGAGACTTAACCCTAAGCCATATCCCCAAGACTTAACTCTAAGACGTAAACCTAAGACTCAATCCATAAGACTTAACCTTAAGACTTAACCCTAAGTCTCAGCCTTAAGACAGAACCTTACGACTTAACCCTGGGACTTAACCTTGAGACCTTACCTTGAGCCTTAACCCTGAGACTTATCCCTAAGACTTAACCATGAGACTTAACCTTCAGATTTACCGTTAAGTCTTAACTACAAGACTAAACCTTAAAACATAACCTTAAGACTTAACCGTAAGACATAAACCTGAGACTTAACCCTAAGACTTAACTAGAAGACTTAACCCTAAAACTTAACCTTAAGACTTAACCATAAAAATTAAGCCTAAGACTTAACCCTAAAACTTAACCTTAAGGCTCAACCTTAAGACTTGACGTTAAGACTTAAGTTTAAGACTTAACCTTAATACTTTACCCTAAGACGTAAGCCAAAAACTTAACCCTAAGACTTAACCCTAAAGACTTAACTATAAGACTTAACCCTAAGTCTTAACCTTAAGACCTAACTTTAATATTCAAACTTAACACTTAACCTTAGGAGTTAACCCTTAGACTTAACCTTATAACTTAACCCTAAGACATAACATTAAGAGGTAACCATAAGACTTAACTGTAAGACTTAACCTGACACTTAACATTAAGACTTAACCCTAAGAAACAATCCTAAAACTTAACCCTAAGGATTAACATAATGACTTCACCTTAAGACTTGATCCTAAGACTTCACCTTAAGACTTATCCCTAAGACATAACCCTAAGACTTAAATTTACGACTTAACCATAAGACTTAACCCTAAGACTTATCCCTAAGACATAACCCTAAGACTTAAATTTAGGACTTAACCACAAGACTTAACCCTAAGACTTAATACTAATACTTAACCTAAGACTTAACCCTGAGACTTAACCTTAAGACTTAACCCTAAGATTTAACCTTAAGACTTAACCCTAAGACTTATCCCTGAGACTTAACCCTAAGACTTATCCCCAAACCTTAACCTTAAGACTTATTATTAAGATTTAAATTTAAGACTGAATCTTAAGACATAATACTAAGGCTTAACCTTAAGACTTATCCCTAAGACTTAACCCTGAGAATTTAATATAAGACTGAACCTTAGGATGTAACCCTAAGACTTAACACTATAACTTAACCGAAGACAACACTAAGACTTAAATTTAAGACTAAACTTTTAGACTTAACCCTAAGACGTAAACTTAAGAATTAAACATAAATCTTAACCCTGACACTTAACCCTAAGACGTATCCCAAAGACTTAAATTTAAGACTTAAACCTAAGACTCAAACCCTAGGACTTAAGATTTAACCTTAAGACTTAACACAAAGATTTAACCCTAAGATTTAGATTTATGAGTTAACCTTAAGACTTAATCCTAAGACTTAACACTAAGACTTAACCTTAAGACATAACCATAACACTTAAATCTAAGACTTAACCTTAACACTTAACCGTAAGACATAACCTTAAGATTTAACGCTAAGACTCAAATTTACGTCTTATCCTTAAGGCTTAACCCTAAGACTTAAATTTAGGTCTTAACCTTAACAGTTAACCCTGAGACTTAACCCTGAGACTTAACCCTAAGACATAACCCTGAGAGTTAACCTTAAGACTTAACCTTAAAACTTAACCCTAGGACTTGAATTTAAGACTTAACCTTAAGACTTATCCCTAAGACATAACCCTGAGACTTAACCTTAAGACTTAACCTTAAAACTTAACCCTAGGACTTGAATTTAAGACTTAACCTTAAGACTTATCCCTAAGACTTAACCCTGAGACTTAAACCTAATACTTAATCTTAGAGACTTAACCCTTAGACTTAACCTTAAGACTTAACCCTAACACTTATAATTAAGACTTAACCTTAAGACTTAACCTTGTGACTTAACCTTAAAAACTAAACCTGAGACTTAACCCTAAGACTTAAACTTAAAACTTAACCCTAAGACTTAACCCTATGATTTAAACCTAAGACTTAACTTAAACATAAGACTTAACCCTAAGGCATAACCCTGAGACTTAACCCTACGACTGAACCCTAAGACTAAACCCTAAGACTTAACCTTAAGACTTAACCCTAAGTCTTAACCCTGAGATTAACCGTGAGACTTAACCCAAGGATTTATCCCCAAGACTTAAAATTAAGATTTAAACTTATGACATAACCATAAGAGTTAACCCTGAGATTAAATCTTATGACTTTAACCCTAAGACTTAATATTAATACTTAACCTTAAGACAACACCCTAAGACTTAACCCTAAGACAATAAACCTAAGACGTAACCTTAAATACTTAACTCTAAGTCTTAACCTTAAGACTTAACCCTAAGACATAACTCTAAGACTTAATCTTAAGTCTTAACCTTAAGACCTAACCCTAAGATTTAACCTTAAGACGTGATCTTTAGGACATAACCCTAAGAATTAACCCTAAGACTTAAATTTAATACTTAACCCTAAGACTTAATCCTAAGACATAACCCTGAGACTGAAACCTAAGACTTAACCTTAATGCTTAACCCTAAGTCATAACCCTGAGACTTAACATTGAAACTTAGCCTTGAAACTTAACCCTGAGACTTAACCCTAAGCCATATCCCCAAGACTTAACTCTAAGACGTAAACCTAAGACTCAATCCATAAGACTTAACCTTAAGACTTAACCCTAAGTCTCAGCCTTAAGACAGAACCTTACGACTTAACCCTGGGACTTAACCTTGAGACCTTACCTTGAGCCTTAACCCTGAGACTTATCCCTAAGACTTAACCATGAGACTTAACCTTCAGATTTACCGTTAAGTCTTAACTACAAGACTAAACCTTAAAACATAACCTTAAGACTTAACCGTAAGACATAAACCTGAGACTTAACCCTAAGACTTAACTAGAAGACTTAACCCTAAAACTTAACCTTAAGACTTAACCATAAAAATTAAGCCTAAGACTTAACCCTAAAACTTAACCTTAAGGCTCAACCTTAACACTTGACGTTAAGACTTAAGTTTAAGACTTAACCTTAATACTTTACCCTAAGACGTAAGCCAAAAACTTAACCCTAAGACTTAACCCTAAAGACTTAACTATAAGACTTAACCCTAAGTCTTAACCTTAAGACCTAACTTTAATATTCAAACTTAACACTTAACCTTAGGAGTTAACCCTTAGACTTAACCTTATAACTTAACCCTAAGACATAACATTAAGAGGTAACCATAAGACTTAACTGTAAGACTTAACCTGACACTTAACATTAAGACTTAACCCTAAGAAACAATCCTAAAACTTAACCCTAGGGATTAACATAATGACTTCACCTTAAGACTTGATCCTAAGACTTCACCTTAAGACTTATCCCTAAGACATAACCCTAAGACTTAAATTTACGACTTAACCATAAGACTTAACCCTAAGACTTATCCCTAAGACATAACCCTAAGACTTAAATTTAGGACTTAACCACAAGACTTAACCCTAAGACTTAATACTAATACTTAACCTAAGACTTAACCCTGAGACTTAACCTTAAGACTTAACCCTAAGATTTAACCTTAAGACTTAACCCTAAGACTTATCCCTGAGACTTAACCCTAAGACTTATCCCTGAGACTTAACCCTAAGACTTATCCCCAAACCTTAACCTTAAGACTTATTATTAAGATTTAAATTTAAGACTGAATCTTAAGACATAATACTAAGGCTTAACCTTAAGACTTATCCCTAAGACTTAACCCTGAGAATTTAATATAAGACTGAACCTTAGGATGTAACCCTAAGACTTAACACTATAACTTAACCGAAGACAACACTAAGACTTAAATTTAAGACTAAACTTTTAGACTTAACCCTAAGACGTAAACTTAAGAATTAAACATAAATCTTAACCCTGACACTTAACCCTAAGACGTATCCCAAAGACTTAAATTTAAGACTTAAACCTAAGACTCAAACCCTAGGACTTAAGATTTAACCTTAAGACTTAACACAAAGATTTAACCCTAAGATTTAGATTTATGAGTTAACCTTAAGACTTAATCCTAAGACTTAACACTAAGACTTAACCTTAAGACATAACCATAACACTTAAATCTAAGACTTAACCTTAACACTTAACCGTAAGACATAACCTTAAGATTTAACGCTAAGACTCAAATTTACGCCTTATCCTTAAGGCTTAACCCTAAGACTTAAATTTAGGTCTTAACCTTAACAGTTAACCCTAAGACTTAACCCTGAGACTTAAACCTAAGACTTAACCCTAAGACATAACCCTGAGACTTAACCTTAAGACTTAACCTTAAAACTTAACCCTAGGACTTGAATTTAAGACTTAACCTTAAGACTTATCCCTAAGACTTAACCCTGAGACTTAAACCTAATACTTAATCTTAGAGACTTAACCCTTAGACTTAACCTTAAGACTTAACCCTAACACTTATAATTAAGACTTAACCTTAAGACTTAACCTTGTGACTTAACCTTAAAAACTAAACCTGAGACTTAACCCTAAGACTTAAACTTAAAACTTAACCCTAAGACTTAACCCTATGATTTAAACCTAAGACTTAACTTAAACATAAGACTTAACCCTAAGGCATAACCCTGAGACTTAACCCTACGACTGAACCCTAAGACTAAACCCTAAGACTTAACCTTAAGACTTAACCCTAAGTCTTAACCCTGAGATTAACCGTGAGACTTAACCCAAAGATTTATCCCCAAGACTTAAAATTAAGACTTAAACTTATGACATAGCCATAAGAGTTAACCCTGAGATTAAATCTTATGACTTTAACCCTAAGACTTAATATTAATACTTAACCTTAAGACAACACCCTAAGACTTAACCCTAAGACAATAAACCTAAGACGTAACCTTAAATACTTAACTCTAAGTCTTAACCTTAAGACTTAACCCTAAGACATAACTCTAAGACTTAATCTTAAGTCTTAACCTTAAGACCTAACCCTAAGATTTAACCTTAAGACGTGATCTTTAGGACATAACCCTAAGAATTAACCCTAAGACTTAAATTTAATACTTAACCCTAAGACTTAACCCTAAGACTTAATCCTAAGACATAACCCTGAGACTGAAACCTAAGACTTAACCTTAATGCTTAACCCTAAGTCATAACCCTGAGACTTAACATTGAAACTTAGCCTTGAAACTTAACCCTGAGACTTAACCCTAAGCCATATCCCCAAGACTTAACTCTAAGACGTAAACCTAAGACTCAATCCATAAGACTTAACCTTAAGACTTAACCCTAAGTCTCAGCCTTAAGACAGAACCTTACGACTTAACCCTGGGACTTAACCTTGAGACCTTACCTTGAGCCTTAACCCTGAGACTTATCCCTAAGACTTAACCATGAGACTTAACCTTCAGATTTACCGTTAAGTCTTAACTACAAGACTAAACCTTAAAACATAACCTTAAGACTTAACCGTAAGACATAAACCTGAGACTTAACCCTAAGACTTGACTAGAAGACTTAACCCTAAAACTTAACCTTAAGACTTAACCATAAAAATTAAGCCTAAGACTTAACCCTAAAACTTAACCTTAAGGCTCAACCTTAAGACTTGACGTTAAGACTTAAGTTTAAGACTTAACCTTAATACTTTACCCTAAGACGTAAGCCAAAAACTTAACCCTAAGACTTAACCCTAAAGACTTAACTATAAGACTTAACCCTAAGTCTTAACCTTAAGACCTAACTTTAATATTCAAACTTAACACTTAACCTTAGGAGTTAACCCTTAGACTTAACCTTATAACTTAACCCTAAGACATAACATTAAGAGGTAACCATAAGACTTAACTGTAAGACTTAACCTGACACTTAACATTAAGACTTAACCCTAAGAAACAATCCTAAAACTTAACCCTAAGGATTAACATAATGACTTCACCTTAAGACTTGATCCTAAGACTTCACCTTAAGACTTATCCCTAAGACATAACCCTAAGACTTAAATTTACGACTTAACCATAAGACTTAACCCTAAGACTTATCCCTAAGACATAACCCTAAGACTTAAATTTAGGACTTAACCACAAGACTTAACCCTAAGACTTAATACTAATACTTAACCTAAGACTTAACCCTGAGACTTAACCTTAAGACTTAACCCTAAGATTTAACCTTAAGACTTAACCCTAAGACTTATCCCTGAGACTTAACCCTAAGACTTATCCCTGAGACTTAACCCTAAGACTTATCCCCAAACCTTAACCTTAAGACTTATTATTAAGATTTAAATTTAAGACTGAATCTTAAGACATAATACTAAGGCTTAACCTTAAGACTTATCCCTAAGACTTAACCCTGAGAATTTAATATAAGACTGAACCTTAGGATGTAACCCTAAGACTTAACACTATAACTTAACCGAAGACAACACTAAGACTTAAATTTAAGACTAAACTTTTAGACTTAACCCTAAGACGTAAACTTAAGAATTAAACATAAATCTTAACCCTGACACTTAACCCTAAGACGTATCCCAAAGACTTAAATTTAAGACTTAAACCTAAGACTCAAACCCTAGGACTTAAGATTTAACCTTAAGACTTAACACAAAGATTTAACCCTAAGATTTAGATTTATGAGTTAACCTTAAGACTTAATCCTAAGACTTAACACTAAGACTTAACCTTAAGACATAACCATAACACTTAAATCTAAGACTTAACCTTAACACTTAACCGTAAGACATAACCTTAAGATTTAACGCTAAGACTCAAATTTACGTCTTATCCTTAAGGCTTAACCCTAAGACTTAAATTTAGGTCTTAACCTTAACAGTTAACCCTAAGACTTAACCCTGAGACTTAAACCTAAGACTTAACCCTAAGACATAACCCTGAGACTTAACCTTAAGACTTAACCTTAAAACTTAACCCTAGGACTTGAATTTAAGACTTAACCTTAAGACTTATCCCTAAGACTTAACCCTGAGACTTAAACCTAATACTTAATCTTAGAGACTTAACCCTTAGACTTAACCTTAAGACTTAACCCTAACACTTATAATTAAGACTTAACCTTAAGACTTAACCTTGTGACTTAACTTTAAAAACTAAACCTGAGACTTAACCCTAAGACTTAAACTTAAAACTTAACCCTAAGACTTAACCCTATGATTTAAACCTAAGACTTAACTTAAACATAAGACTTAACCCTAAGGCATAACCCTGAGACTTAACCCTACGACTGAACCCTAAGACTAAACCCTAAGACTTAACCTTAAGACTTAACCCTAAGTCTTAACCCTGAGATTAACCGTGAGACTTAACCCAAGGATTTATCCCCAAGACTTAAAATTAAGACTTAAACTTATGACATAACCATAAGAGTTAACCCTGAGATTAAATCTTATGACTTTAACCCTAAGACTTAATATTAATACTTAACCTTAAGACAACACCCTAAGACTTAACCCTAAGACAATAAACCTAAGACATAACCTTAAATACTTAACTCTAAGTCTTAACCTTAAGACTTAACCCTAAGACATAACTCTAAGACTTAATCTTAAGTCTTAACCTTAAGACCTAACCCTAAGATTTAACCTTAAGACGTGATCTTTAGGACATAACCCTAAGAATTAACCCTAAGACTTAAATTTAATACTTAACCCTAAGACTTAATCCTAAGACATAACCCTGAGACTGAAACCTAAGACTTAACCTTAATGCTTAACCCTAAGTCATAACCCTGAGACTTAACATTGAAACTTAGCCTTGAAACTTAACCCTGAGACTTAACCCTAAGCCATATCCCCAAGACTTAACTCTAAGACGTAAACCTAAGACTCAATCCATAAGACTTAACCTTAAGACTTAACCCTAAGTCTCAGCCTTAAGACAGAACCTTACGACTTAACCCTGGGACTTAACCTTGAGACCTTACCTTGAGCCTTAACCCTGAGACTTATCCCTAAGACTTAACCATGAGACTTAACCTTCAGATTTACCGTTAAGTCTTAACTACAAGACTAAACCTTAAAACATAACCTTAAGACTTAACCGTAAGACATAAACCTGAGACTTAACCCTAAGACTTAACTAGAAGACTTAACCCTAAAACTTAACCTTAAGACTTAACCATAAAAATTAAGCCTAAGACTTAACCCTAAAACTTAACCTTAAGGCTCAACCTTAAGACTTGACGTTAAGACTTAAGTTTAAGACTTAACCTTAATACTTTACCCTAAGACGTAAGCCAAAAACTTAACCCTAAGACTTAACCCTAAAGACTTAACTATAAGACTTAACCCTAAGTCTTAACCTTAAGACCTAACTTTAATATTCAAACTTAACACTTAACCTTAGGAGTTAACCCTTAGACTTAACCTTATAACTTAACCCTAAGACATAACATTAAGAGGTAACCATAAGACTTAACTGTAAGACTTAACCTGACACTTAACATTAAGACTTAACCCTAAGAAACAATCCTAAAACTTAACCCTAAGGATTAACATAATGACTTCACCTTAAGACTTGATCCTAAGACTTCACCTTAAGACTTATCCCTAAGACATAACCCTAAGACTTAAATTTACGACTTAACCATAAGACTTAACCCTAAGACTTATCCCTAAGACATAACCCTAAGACTTAAATTTAGGACTTAACCACAAGACTTAACCCTAAGACTTAATACTAATACTTAACCTAAGACTTAACCCTGAGACTTAACCTTAAGACTTAACCCTAAGATTTAACCTTAAGACTTAACCCTAAGACTTATCCCTGAGACTTAACCCTAAGACTTATCCCTGAGACTTAACCCTAAGACTTATCCCCAAACCTTAACCTTAAGACTTATTATTAAGATTTAAATTTAAGACTGAATCTTAAGACATAATACTAAGGCTTAACCTTAAGACTTATCCCTAAGACTTAACCCTGAGAATTTAATATAAGACTGAACCTTAGGATGTAACCCTAAGACTTAACACTATAACTTAACCGAAGACAACACTAAGACTTAAATTTAAGACTAAACTTTTAGACTTAACCCTAAGACGTAAACTTAAGAATTAAACATAAATCTTAACCCTGACACTTAACCCTAAGACGTATCCCAAAGACTTAAATTTAAGACTTAAACCTAAGACTCAAACCCTAGGACTTAAGATTTAACCTTAAGACTTAACACAAAGATTTAACCCTAAGATTTAGATTTATGAGTTAACCTTAAGACTTAATCCTAAGACTTAACACTAAGACTTAACCTTAAGACATAACCATAACACTTAAATCTAAGACTTAACCTTAACACTTAACCGTAAGACATAACCTTAAGATTTAACGCTAAGACTCAAATTTACGTCTTATCCTTAAGGCTTAACCCTAAGACTTAAATTTAGGTCTTAACCTTAACAGTTAACCCTAAGACTTAACCCTGAGACTTAAACCTAAGACTTAACCCTAAGACATAACCCTGAGACTTAACCTTAAGACTTAACCTTAAAACTTAACCCTAGGACTTGAATTTAAGACTTAACCTTAAGACTTATCCCTAAGACTTAACCCTGAGACTTAAACCTAATACTTAATCTTAGAGACTTAACCCTTAGACTTAACCTTAAGACTTAACCTTGTGACTTAACCTTAAAAACTAAACCTGAGACTTAACCCTAAGACTTAAACTTAAAACTTAACCCTAAGACTTAACCCTATGATTTAAACCTAAGACTTAACTTAAACATAAGACTTAACCCTAAGGCATAACCCTGAGACTTAACCCTACGACTGAACCCTAAGACTAAACCCTAAGACTTAACCTTAAGACTTAACCCTAAGTCTTAACCCTGAGATTAACCGTGAGACTTAACCCAAGGATTTATCCCCAAGACTTAAAATTAAGACTTAAACTTATGACATAACCATAAGAGTTAACCCTGAGATTAAATCTTATGACTTTAACCCTAAGACTTAATATTAATACTTAACCTTAAGACAACACCCTAAGACTTAACCCTAAGACAATAAACCTAAGACGTAACCTTAAATACTTAACTCTAAGTCTTAACCTTAAGACTTAACCCTAAGACATAACTCTAAGACTTAATCTTAAGTCTTAACCTTAAGACCTAACCCTAAGATTTAACCTTAAGACGTGATCTTTAGGACATAACCCTAAGAATTAACCCTAAGACTTAAATTTAATACTTAACCCTAAGACTTAACCCTAAGACTTAATCCTAAGACATAACCCTGAGACTGAAACCTAAGACTTAACCTTAATGCTTAACCCTAAGTCATAACCCTGAGACTTAACATTGAAACTTAGCCTTGAAACTTAACCCTGAGACTTAACCCTAAGCCATATCCCCAAGACTTAACTCTAAGACGTAAACCTAAGACTCAATCCATAAGACTTAACCTTAAGACTTAACCCTAAGTCTCAGCCTTAAGACAGAACCTTACGACTTAACCCTGGGACTTAACCTTGAGACCTTACCTTGAGCCTTAACCCTGAGACTTATCCCTAAGACTTAACCATGAGACTTAACCTTCAGATTTACCGTTAAGTCTTAACTACAAGACTAAACCTTAAGACTTAACCGTAAGACATAAACCTGAGACTTAACCCTAAGACTTAACTAGAAGACTTAACCCTAAAACTTAACCTTAAGACTTAACCATAAAAATTAAGCCTAAGACTTAACCCTAAAACTTAACCTTAAGGCTCAACCTTAAGACTTGACGTTAAGACTTAAGTTTAAGACTTAACCTTAATACTTTACCCTAAGACGTAAGCCAAAAACTTAACCCTAAGACTTAACCCTAAAGACTTAACTATAAGACTTAACCCTAAGTCTTAACCTTAAGACCTAACTTTAATATTCAAACTTAACACTTAACCTTAGGAGTTAACCCTTAGACTTAACCTTATAACTTAACCCTAAGACATAACATTAAGAGGTAACCATAAGACTTAACTGTAAGACTTAACCTGACACTTAACATTAAGACTTAACCCTAAGAAACAATCCTAAAACTTAACCCTAAGGATTAACATAATGACTTCACCTTAAGACTTGATCCTAAGACTTCACCTTAAGACTTATCCCTAAGACATAACCCTAAGACTTAAATTTACGACTTAACCATAAGACTTAACCCTAAGACTTATCCCTAAGACATAACCCTAAGACTTAAATTTAGGACTTAACCACAAGACTTAACCCTAAGACTTAATACTAATACTTAACCTAAGACTTAACCCTGAGACTTAACCTTAAGACTTAACCCTAAGATTTAACCTTAAGACTTAACCCTAAGACTTATCCCTGAGACTTAACCCTAAGACTTATCCCCAAACCTTAACCTTAAGACTTATTATTAAGATTTAAATTTAAGACTGAATCTTAAGACATAATACTAAGGCTTAACCTTAAGACTTATCCCTAAGACTTAACCCTGAGAATTTAATATAAGACTGAACCTTAGGATGTAACCCTAAGACTTAACACTATAACTTAACCGAAGACAACACTAAGACTTAAATTTAAGACTAAACTTTTAGACTTAACCCTAAGACGTAAACTTAAGAATTAAACATAAATCTTAACCCTGACACTTAACCCTAAGACGTATCCCAAAGACTTAAATTTAAGACTTAAACCTAAGACTCAAACCCTAGGACTTAAGATTTAACCTTAAGACTTAACACAAAGATTTAACCCTAAGATTTAGATTTATGAGTTAACCTTAAGACTTAATCCTAAGACTTAACACTAAGACTTAACCTTAAGACATAACCATAACACTTAAATCTAAGACTTAACCTTAACACTTAACCGTAAGACATAACCTTAAGATTTAACTCTAAGACTCAAATTTACGTCTTATCCTTAAGGCTTAACCCTAAGACTTAAATTTAGGTCTTAACCTTAACAGTTAACCCTGAGACTTAACCCTGAGACTTAACCCTAAGACATAACCCTGAGACTTAACCTTAAGACTTAACCTTAAAACTTAACCCTAGGACTTGAATTTAAGACTTAACCTTAAGACTTATCCCTAAGACATAACCCTGAGACTTAACCTTAAGACTTAACCTTAAAACTTAACCCTAGGACTTGAATTTAAGACTTAACCTTAAGACTTATCCCTAAGACTTAACCCTGAGACTTAAACCTAATACTTAATCTTAGAGACTTAACCCTTAGACTTAACCTTAAGACTTAACCCTAACACTTATAATTAAGACTTAACCTTAAGACTTAACCTTGTGACTTAACCTTAAAAACTAAACCTGAGACTTAACCCTAAGACTTAAACTTAAAACTTAACCCTAAGACTTAACCCTATGATTTAAACCTAAGACTTAACTTAAACATAAGACTTAACCCTAAGGCATAACCCTGAGACTTAACCCTACGACTGAACCCTAAGACTAAACCCTAAGACTTAACCTTAAGACTTAACCCTAAGTCTTAACCCTGAGATTAACCGTGAGACTTAACCCAAGGATTTATCCCCAAGACTTAAAATTAAGACTTAAACTTATGACATAACCATAAGAGTTAACCCTGAGATTAAATCTTATGACTTTAACCCTAAGACTTAATATTAATACTTAACCTTAAGACAACACCCTAAGACTTAACCCTAAGACAATAAACCTAAGACGTAACCTTAAATACTTAACTCTAAGTCTTAACCTTAAGACTTAACCCTAAGACATAACTCTAAGACTTAATCTTAAGTCTTAACCTTAAGACCTAACCCTAAGATTTAACCTTAAGACGTGATCTTTAGGACATAACCCTAAGAATTAACCCTAAGACTTAAATTTAATACTTAACCCTAAGACTTAATCCTAAGACATAACCCTGAGACTGAAACCTAAGACTTAACCTTAATGCTTAACCCTAAGTCATAACCCTGAGACTTAACATTGAAACTTAGCCTTGAAACTTAACCCTGAGACTTAACCCTAAGCCATATCCCCAAGACTTAACTCTAAGACGTAAACCTAAGACTCAATCCATAAGACTTAACCTTAAGACTTAACCCTAAGTCTCAGCCTTAAGACAGAACCTTACGACTTAACCCTGGGACTTAACCTTGAGACCTTACCTTGAGCCTTAACCCTGAGACTTATCCCTAAGACTTAACCATGAGACTTAACCTTCAGATTTACCGTTAAGTCTTAACTACAAGACTAAACCTTAAAACATAACCTTAAGACTTAACCGTAAGACATAAACCTGAGACTTAACCCTAAGACTTAACTAGAAGACTTAACCCTAAAACTTAACCTTAAGACTTAACCATAAAAATTAAGCCTAAGACTTAACCCTAAAACTTAACCTTAAGGCTCAACCTTAAGACTTGACGTTAAGACTTAAGTTTAAGACTTAACCTTAATACTTTACCCTAAGACGTAAGCCAAAAACTTAACCCTAAGACTTAACCCTAAAGACTTAACTATAAGACTTAACCCTAAGTCTTAACCTTAAGACCTAACTTTAATATTCAAACTTAACACTTAACCTTAGGAGTTAACCCTTAGACTTAACCTTATAACTTAACCCTAAGACATAACATTAAGAGGTAACCATAAGACTTAACTGTAAGACTTAACCTGACACTTAACATTAAGACTTAACCCTAAGAAACAATCCTAAAACTTAACCCTAGGGATTAACATAATGACTTCACCTTAAGACTTGATCCTAAGACTTCACCTTAAGACTTATCCCTAAGACATAACCCTAAGACTTAAATTTACGACTTAACCATAAGACTTAACCCTAAGACTTATCCCTAAGACATAACCCTAAGACTTAAATTTAGGACTTAACCACAAGACTTAACCCTAAGACTTAATACTAATACTTAACCTAAGACTTAACCCTGAGACTTAACCTTAAGACTTAACCCTAAGATTTAACCTTAAGACTTAACCCTAAGACTTATCCCTGAGACTTAACCCTAAGACTTATCCCTGAGACTTAACCCTAAGACTTATCCCCAAACCTTAACCTTAAGACTTATTATTAAGATTTAAATTTAAGACTGAATCTTAAGACATAATACTAAGGCTTAACCTTAAGACTTATCCCTAAGACTTAACCCTGAGAATTTAATATAAGACTGAACCTTAGGATGTAACCCTAAGACTTAACACTATAACTTAACCGAAGACAACACTAAGACTTAAATTTAAGACTAAACTTTTAGACTTAACCCTAAGACGTAAACTTAAGAATTAAACATAAATCTTAACCCTGACACTTAACCCTAAGACGTATCCCAAAGACTTAAATTTAAGACTTAAACCTAAGACTCAAACCCTAGGACTTAAGATTTAACCTTAAGACTTAACACAAAGATTTAACCCTAAGATTTAGATTTATGAGTTAACCTTAAGACTTAATCCTAAGACTTAACACTAAGACTTAACCTTAAGACATAACCATAACACTTAAATCTAAGACTTAACCTTAACACTTAACCGTAAGACATAACCTTAAGATTTAACGCTAAGACTCAAATTTACGTCTTATCCTTAAGGCTTAACCCTAAGACTTAAATTTAGGTCTTAACCTTAACAGTTAACCCTAAGACTTAACCCTGAGACTTAAACCTAAGACTTAACCCTAAGACATAACCCTGAGACTTAACCTTAAGACTTAACCTTAAAACTTAACCCTAGGACTTGAATTTAAGACTTAACCTTAAGACTTATCCCTAAGACTTAACCCTGAGACTTAAACCTAATACTTAATCTTAGAGACTTAACCCTTAGACTTAACCTTAAGACTTAACCCTAACACTTATAATTAAGACTTAACCTTAAGACTTAACCTTGTGACTTAACCTTAAAAACTAAACCTGAGACTTAACCCTAAGACTTAAACTTAAAACTTAACCCTAAGACTTAACCCTATGATTTAAACCTAAGACTTAACTTAAACATAAGACTTAACCCTAAGGCATAACCCTGAGACTTAACCCTACGACTGAACCCTAAGACTAAACCCTAAGACTTAACCTTAAGACTTAACCCTAAGTCTTAACCCTGAGATTAACCGTGAGACTTAACCCAAGGATTTATCCCCAAGACTTAAAATTAAGACTTAAACTTATGACATAACCATAAGAGTTAACCCTGAGATTAAATCTTATGACTTTAACCCTAAGACTTAATATTAATACTTAACCTTAAGACAACACCCTAAGACTTAACCCTAAGACAATAAACCTAAGACGTAACCTTAAATACTTAACTCTAAGTCTTAACCTTAAGACTTAACCCTAAGACATAACTCTAAGACTTAATCTTAAGTCTTAACCTTAAGACCTAACCCTAAGATTTAACCTTAAGACGTGATCTTTAGGACATAACCCTAAGAATTAACCCTAAGACTTAAATTTAATACTTAACCCTAAGACTTAATCCTAAGACATAACCCTGAGACTGAAACCTAAGACTTAACCTTAATGCTTAACCCTAAGTCATAACCCTGAGACTTAACATTGAAACTTAGCCTTGAAACTTAACCCTGAGACTTAACCCTAAGCCATATCCCCAAGACTTAACTCTAAGACGTAAACCTAAGACTCAATCCATAAGACTTAACCTTAAGACTTAACCCTAAGTCTCAGCCTTAAGACAGAACCTTACGACTTAACCCTGGGACTTAACCTTGAGACCTTACCTTGAGCCTTAACCCTGAGACTTATCCCTAAGACTTAACCATGAGACTTAACCTTCAGATTTACCGTTAAGTCTTAACTACAAGACTAAACCTTAAAACATAACCTTAAGACTTAACCGTAAGACATAAACCTGAGACTTAACCCTAAGACTTAACTAGAAGACTTAACCCTAAAACTTAACCTTAAGACTTAACCATAAAAATTAAGCCTAAGACTTAACCCTAAAACTTAACCTTAAGGCTCAACCTTAAGACTTGACGTTAAGACTTAAGTTTAAGACTTAACCTTAATACTTTACCCTAAGACGTAAGCCAAAAACTTAACCCTAAGACTTAACCCTAAAGACTTAACTATAAGACTTAACCCTAAGTCTTAACCTTAAGACCTAACTTTAATATTCAAACTTAACACTTAACCTTAGGAGTTAACCCTTAGACTTAACCTTATAACTTAACCCTAAGACATAACATTAAGAGGTAACCATAAGACTTAACTGTAAGACTTAACCTGACACTTAACATTAAGACTTAACCCTAAGAAACAATCCTAAAACTTAACCCTAAGGATTAACATAATGACTTCACCTTAAGACTTGATCCTAAGACTTCACCTTAAGACTTATCCCTAAGACATAACCCTAAGACTTAAATTTACGACTTAACCATAAGACTTAACCCTAAGACTTATCCCTAAGACATAACCCTAAGACTTAAATTTAGGACTTAACCACAAGACTTAACCCTAAGACTTAATACTAATACTTAACCTAAGACTTAACCCTGAGACTTAACCTTAAGACTTAACCCTAAGATTTAACCTTAAGACTTAACCCTAAGACTTATCCCTGAGACTTAACCCTAAGACTTATCCCCAAACCTTAACCTTAAGACTTATTATTAAGATTTAAATTTAAGACTGAATCTTAAGACATAATACTAAGGCTTAACCTTAAGACTTATCCCTAAGACTTAACCCTGAGAATTTAATATAAGACTGAACCTTAGGATGTAACCCTAAGACTTAACACTATAACTTAACCGAAGACAACACTAAGACTTAAATTTAAGACTAAACTTTTAGACTTAACCCTAAGACGTAAACTTAAGAATTAAACATAAATCTTAACCCTGACACTTAACCCTAAGACGTATCCCAAAGACTTAAATTTAAGACTTAAACCTAAGACTCAAACCCTAGGACTTAAGATTTAACCTTAAGACTTAACACAAAGATTTAACCCTAAGATTTAGATTTATGAGTTAACCTTAAGACTTAATCCTAAGACTTAACACTAAGACTTAACCTTAAGACATAACCATAACACTTAAATCTAAGACTTAACCTTAACACTTAACCGTAAGACATAACCTTAAGATTTAACGCTAAGACTCAAATTTACGTCTTATCCTTAAGGCTTAACCCTAAGACTTAAATTTAGGTCTTAACCTTAACAGTTAACCCTAAGACTTAACCCTGAGACTTAACCCTAAGACATAACCCTGAGACTTAACCTTAAGACTTAACCTTAAAACTTAACCCTAGGACTTGAATTTAAGACTTAACCTTAAGACTTATCCCTAAGACTTAACCCTGAGACTTAAACCTAATACTTAATCTTAGAGACTTAACCCTTAGACTTAACCTTAAGACTTAACCCTAACACTTATAATTAAGACTTAACCTTAAGACTTAACCTTGTGACTTAACCTTAAAAACTAAACCTGAGACTTAACCCTAAGACTTAAACTTAAAACTTAACCCTAAGACTTAACCCTATGATTTAAACCTAAGACTTAACTTAAACATAAGACTTAACCCTAAGGCATAACCCTGAGACTTAACCCTACGACTGAACCCTAAGACTAAACCCTAAGACTTAACCTTAAGACTTAACCCTAAGTCTTAACCCTGAGATTAACCGTGAGACTTAACCCAAAGATTTATCCCCAAGACTTAAAATTAAGACTTAAACTTATGACATAGCCATAAGAGTTAACCCTGAGATTAAATCTTATGACTTTAACCCTAAGACTTAATATTAATACTTAACCTTAAGACAACACCCTAAGACTTAACCCTAAGACAATAAACCTAAGACGTAACCTTAAATACTTAACTCTAAGTCTTAACCTTAAGACTTAACCCTAAGACATAACTCTAAGACTTAATCTTAAGTCTTAACCTTAAGACCTAACCCTAAGATTTAACCTTAAGACGTGATCTTTAGGACATAACCCTAAGAATTAACCCTAAGACTTAAATTTAATACTTAACCCTAAGACTTAACCCTAAGACTTAATCCTAAGACATAACCCTGAGACTGAAACCTAAGACTTAACCTTAATGCTTAACCCTAAGTCATAACCCTGAGACTTAACATTGAAACTTAGCCTTGAAACTTAACCCTGAGACTTAACCCTAAGCCATATCCCCAAGACTTAACTCTAAGACGTAAACCTAAGACTCAATCCATAAGACTTAACCTTAAGACTTAACCCTAAGTCTCAGCCTTAAGACAGAACCTTACGACTTAACCCTGGGACTTAACCTTGAGACCTTACCTTGAGCCTTAACCCTGAGACTTATCCCTAAGACTTAACCATGAGACTTAACCTTCAGATTTACCGTTAAGTCTTAACTACAAGACTAAACCTTAAAACATAACCTTAAGACTTAACCGTAAGACATAAACCTGAGACTTAACCCTAAGACTTAACTAGAAGACTTAACCCTAAAACTTAACCTTAAGACTTAACCATAAAAATTAAGCCTAAGACTTAACCCTAAAACTTAACCTTAAGGCTCAACCTTAAGACTTGACGTTAAGACTTAAGTTTAAGACTTAACCTTAATACTTTACCCTAAGACGTAAGCCAAAAACTTAACCCTAAGACTTAACCCTAAAGACTTAACTATAAGACTTAACCCTAAGTCTTAACCTTAAGACCTAACTTTAATATTCAAACTTAACACTTAACCTTAGGAGTTAACCCTTAGACTTAACCTTATAACTTAACCCTAAGACATAACATTAAGAGGTAACCATAAGACTTAACTGTAAAACTTAACCTGACACTTAACATTAAGACTTAACCCTAAGAAACAATCCTAAATCTTAACCCTAAGGATTAACATAATGACTTCACCTTAAGACTTGATCCTAAGACTTCACCTTAAGACTTATCCCTAAGACATAACCCTAAGACTTAAATTTACGACTTAACCATAAGACTTAACCCTAAGACTTATCCCTAAGACATAACCCTAAGACTTAAATTTAGGACTTAACCACAAGACTTAACCCTAAGACTTAATACTAATACTTAACCTAAGACTTAACCCTGAGACTTAACCTTAAGACTTAACCCTAAGATTTAACCTTAAGACTTAACCCTAAGACTTATCCCTGAGACTTAACCCTAAGACTTATCCCTGAGACTTAACCCTAAGACTTATCCCCAAACCTTAACCTTAAGACTTATTATTAAGATTTAAATTTAAGACTGAATCTTAAGACATAATACTAAGGCTTAACCTTAAGACTTATCCCTAAGACTTAACCCTGAGAATTTAATATAAGACTGAACCTTAGGATGTAACCCTAAGACTTAACACTATAACTTAACCGAAGACAACACTAAGACTTAAATTTAAGACTAAACTTTTAGACTTAACCCTAAGACGTAAACTTAAGAATTAAACATAAATCTTAACCCTGACACTTAACCCTAAGACGTATCCCAAAGACTTAAATTTAAGACTTAAACCTAAGACCCAAACCCTAGGACTTAAGATTTAACCTTAAGACTTAACACAAAGATTTAACCCTAAGATTTAGATTTATGAGTTAACCTTAAGACTTAATCCTAAGACTTAACACTAAGACTTAACCTTAAGACATAACCATAACACTTAAATCTAAGACTTAACCTTAACACTTAACCGTAAGACATAACCTTAAGATTTAACGCTAAGACTCAAATTTACGTCTTATCCTTAAGGCTTAACCCTAAGACTTAAATTTAGGTCTTAACCTTAACAGTTAACCCTAAGACTTAACCCTGAGACTTAACCCTAAGACATAACCCTGAGACTTAACCTTAAGACTTAACCTTAAAACTTAACCCTAGGACTTGAATTTAAGACTTAACCTTAAGACTTATCCCTAAGACTTAACCCTGAGACTTAAACCTAATACTTAATCTTAGAGACTTAACCCTTAGACTTAACCTTAAGACTTAACCCTAAGACATAACTCTAAGACTTAATCTTAAGTCTTAACCTTAAGACCTAACCCTAAGATTTAACCTTAAGACGTGATCTTTAGGACATAACCCTAAGAATTAACCCTAAGACTTAAATTTAATACTTAACCCTAAGACTTAACCCTAAGACTTAATCCTAAGACATAACCCTGAGACTGAAACCTAAGACTTAACCTTAATGCTTAACCCTAAGTCATAACCCTGAGACTTAACATTGAAACTTAGCCTTGAAACTTAACCCTGAGACTTAACCCTAAGCCATATCCCCAAGACTTAACTCTAAGACGTAAACCTAAGACTCAATCCATAAGACTTAACCTTAAGACTTAACCCTAAGTCTCAGCCTTAAGACAGAACCTTACGACTTAACCCTGGGACTTAACCTTGAGACCTTACCTTGAGCCTTAACCCTGAGACTTATCCCTAAGACTTAACCATGAGACTTAACCTTCAGATTTACCGTTAAGTCTTAACTACAAGACTAAACCTTAAAACATAACCTTAAGACTTAACCGTAAGACATAAACCTGAGACTTAACCCTAAGACTTGACTAGAAGACTTAACCCTAAAACTTAACCTTAAGACTTAACCATAAAAATTAAGCCTAAGACTTAACCCTAAAACTTAACCTTAAGGCTCAACCTTAAGACTTGACGTTAAGACTTAAGTTTAAGACTTAACCTTAATACTTTACCCTAAGACGTAAGCCAAATACTTAACCCTAAGACTTAACCCTAAAGACTTAACTATAAGACTTAACCCTAAGTCTTAACCTTAAGACCTAACTTTAATATTCAAACTTAACACTTAACCTTAGGAGTTAACCCTTAGACTTAACCTTATAACTTAACCCTAAGACATAACATTAAGAGGTAACCATAAGACTTAACTGTAAGACTTAACCTGACACTTAACATTAAGACTTAACCCTAAGAAACAATCCTAAAACTTAACCCTAAGGATTAACATAATGACTTCACCTTAAGACTTGATCCTAAGACTTCACCTTAAGACTTATCCCTAAGACATAACCCTAAGACTTAAATTTACGACTTAACCATAAGACTTAACCCTAAGACTTATCCCTAAGACATAACCCTAAGACTTAAATTTAGGACTTAACCACAAGACTTAACCCTAAGACTTAATACTAATACTTAACCTAAGACTTAACCCTGAGACTTAACCTTAAGACTTAACCCTAAGATTTAACCTTAAGACTTAACCCTAAGACTTATCCCTGAGACTTAACCCTAAGACTTATCCCTGAGACTTAACCCTAAGACTTATCCCCAAACCTTAACCTTAAGACTTATTATTAAGATTTAAATTTAAGACTGAATCTTAAGACATAATACTAAGGCTTAACCTTAAGACTTATCCCTAAGACTTAACCCTGAGAATTTAATATAAGACTGAACCTTAGGATGTAACCCTAAGACTTAACACTATAACTTAACCGAAGACAACACTAAGACTTAAATTTAAGACTAAACTTTTAGACTTAACCCTAAGACGTAAACTTAAGAATTAAACATAAATCTTAACCCTGACACTTAACCCTAAGACGTATCCCAAAGACTTAAATTTAAGACTTAAACCTAAGACTCAAACCCTAGGACTTAAGATTTAACCTTAAGACTTAACACAAAGATTTAACCCTAAGATTTAGATTTATGAGTTAACCTTAAGACTTAATCCTAAGACTTAACACTAAGACTTAACCTTAAGACATAACCATAACACTTAAATCTAAGACTTAACCTTAACACTTAACCGTAAGACATAACCTTAAGATTTAACGCTAAGACTCAAATTTACGTCTTATCCTTAAGGCTTAACCCTAAGACTTAAATTTAGGTCTTAACCTTAACAGTTAACCCTAAGACTTAACCCTGAGACTTAAACCTAAGACTTAACCCTAAGACATAACCCTGAGACTTAACCTTAAGACTTAACCCTAGGACTTGAATTTAAGACTTAACCTTAAGACTTATCCCTAAGACTTAACCCTGAGACTTAAACCTAATACTTAATCTTAGAGACTTAACCCTTAGACTTAACCTTAAGACTTAACCCTAACACTTATAATTAAGACTTAACCTTAAGACTTAACCTTGTGACTTAACCTTAAAAACTAAACCTGAGACTTAACCCTAAGACTTAAACTTAAAACTTAACCCTAAGACTTAACCCTATGATTTAAACCTAAGACTTAACTTAAACATAAGACTTAACCCTAAGGCATAACCCTGAGACTTAACCCTACGACTGAACCCTAAGACTAAACCCTAAGACTTAACCTTAAGACTTAACCCTAAGTCTTAACCCTGAGATTAACCGTGAGACTTAACCCAAAGATTTATCCCCAAGACTTAAAATTAAGACTTAAACTTATGACATAGCCATAAGAGTTAACCCTGAGATTAAATCTTATGACTTTAACCCTAAGACTTAATATTAATACTTAACCTTAAGACAACACCCTAAGACTTAACCCTAAGACAATAAACCTAAGACGTAACCTTAAATACTTAACTCTAAGTCTTAACCTTAAGACTTAACCCTAAGACATAACTCTAAGACTTAATCTTAAGTCTTAACCTTAAGACCTAACCCTAAGATTTAACCTTAAGACGTGATCTTTAGGACATAACCCTAAGAATTAACCCTAAGACTTAAATTTAATACTTAACCCTAAGACTTAATCCTAAGACATAACCCTGAGACTGAAACCTAAGACTTAACCTTAATGCTTAACCCTAAGTCATAACCCTGAGACTTAACATTGAAACTTAGCCTTGAAACTTAACCCTGAGACTTAACCCTAAGCCATATCCCCAAGACTTAACTCTAAGACGTAAACCTAAGACTCAATCCATAAGACTTAACCTTAAGACTTAACCCTAAGTCTCAGCCTTAAGACAGAACCTTACGACTTAACCCTGGGACTTAACCTTGAGACCTTACCTTGAGCCTTAACCCTGAGACTTATCCCTAAGACTTAACCATGAGACTTAACCTTCAGATTTACCGTTAAGTCTTAACTACAAGACTAAACCTTAAAACATAACCTTAAGACTTAACCGTAAGACATAAACCTGAGACTTAACCCTAAGACTTAACTAGAAGACTTAACCCTAAAACTTAACCTTAAGACTTAACCATAAAAATTAAGCCTAAGACTTAACCCTAAAACTTAACCTTAAGGCTCAACCTTAAGACTTGACGTTAAGACTTAAGTTTAAGACTTAACCTTAATACTTTACCCTAAGACGTAAGCCAAAAACTTAACCCTAAGACTTAACCCTAAAGACTTAACTATAAGACTTAACCCTAAGTCTTAACCTTAAGACCTAACTTTAATATTCAAACTTAACACTTAACCTTAGGAGTTAACCCTTAGACTTAACCTTATAACTTAACCCTAAGACATAACATTAAGAGGTAACCATAAGACTTAACTGTAAGACTTAACCTGACACTTAACATTAAGACTTAACCCTAAGAAACAATCCTAAAACTTAACCCTAAGGATTAACATAATGACTTCACCTTAAGACTTGATCCTAAGACTTCACCTTAAGACTTATCCCTAAGACATAACCCTAAGACTTAAATTTACGACTTAACCATAAGACTTAACCCTAAGACTTATCCCTAAGACATAACCCTAAGACTTAAATTTAGGACTTAACCACAAGACTTAACCCTAAGACTTAATACTAATACTTAACCTAAGACTTAACCCTGAGACTTAACCTTAAGACTTAACCCTAAGATTTAACCTTAAGACTTAACCCTAAGACTTATCCCTGAGACTTAACCCTAAGACTTATCCCTGAGACTTAACCCTAAGACTTATCCCCAAACCTTAACCTTAAGACTTATTATTAAGATTTAAATTTAAGACTGAATCTTAAGACATAATACTAAGGCTTAACCTTAAGACTTATCCCTAAGACTTAACCCTGAGAATTTAATATAAGACTGAACCTTAGGATGTAACCCTAAGACTTAACACTATAACTTAACCGAAGACAACACTAAGACTTAAATTTAAGACTAAACTTTTAGACTTAACCCTAAGACGTAAACTTAAGAATTAAACATAAATCTTAACCCTGACACTTAACCCTAAGACGTATCCCAAAGACTTAAATTTAAGACTTAAACCTAAGACCCAAACCCTAGGACTTAAGATTTAACCTTAAGACTTAACACAAAGATTTAACCCTAAGATTTAGATTTATGAGTTAACCTTAAGACTTAATCCTAAGACTTAACACTAAGACTTAACCTTAAGACATAACCATAACACTTAAATCTAAGACTTAACCTTAACACTTAACCGTAAGACATAACCTTAAGATTTAACGCTAAGACTCAAATTTACGTCTTATCCTTAAGGCTTAACCCTAAGACTTAAATTTAGGTCTTAACCTTAACAGTTAACCCTAAGACTTAACCCTGAGACTTAACCCTAAGACATAACCCTGAGACTTAACCTTAAGACTTAACCTTAAAACTTAACCCTAGGACTTGAATTTAAGACTTAACCTTAAGACTTATCCCTAAGACTTAACCCTGAGACTTAAACCTAATACTTAATCTTAGAGACTTAACCCTTAGACTTAACCTTAAGACTTAACCCTAACACTTATAATTAAGACTTAACCTTAAGACTTAACCTTGTGACTTAACCTTAAAAACTAAACCTGAGACTTAACCCTAAGACTTAAACTTAAAACTTAACCCTAAGACTTAACCCTATGATTTAAACCTAAGACTTAACTTAAACATAAGACTTAACCCTAAGGCATAACCCTGAGACTTAACCCTACGACTGAACCCTAAGACTAAACCCTAAGACTTAACCTTAAGACTTAACCCTAAGTCTTAACCCTGAGATTAACCGTGAGACTTAACCCAAAGATTTATCCCCAAGACTTAAAATTAAGACTTAAACTTATGACATAGCCATAAGAGTTAACCCTGAGATTAAATCTTATGACTTTAACCCTAAGACTTAATATTAATACTTAACCTTAAGACAACACCCTAAGACTTAACCCTAAGACAATAAACCTAAGACGTAACCTTAAATACTTAACTCTAAGTCTTAACCTTAAGACTTAACCCTAAGACATAACTCTAAGACTTAATCTTAAGTCTTAACCTTAAGACCTAACCCTAAGATTTAACCTTAAGACGTGATCTTTAGGACATAACCCTAAGAATTAACCCTAAGACTTAAATTTAATACTTAACCCTAAGACTTAATCCTAAGACATAACCCTGAGACTGAAACCTAAGACTTAACCTTAATGCTTAACCCTAAGTCATAACCCTGAGACTTAACATTGAAACTTAGCCTTGAAACTTAACCCTGAGACTTAACCCTAAGCCATATCCCCAAGACTTAACTCTAAGACGTAAACCTAAGACTCAATCCATAAGACTTAACCTTAAGACTTAACCCTAAGTCTCAGCCTTAAGACAGAACCTTACGACTTAACCCTGGGACTTAACCTTGAGACCTTACCTTGAGCCTTAACCCTGAGACTTATCCCTAAGACTTAACCATGAGACTTAACCTTCAGATTTACCGTTAAGTCTTAACTACAAGACTAAACCTTAAAACATAACCTTAAGACTTAACCGTAAGACATAAACCTGAGACTTAACCCTAAGACTTAACTAGAAGACTTAACCCTAAAACTTAACCTTAAGACTTAACCATAAAAATTAAGCCTAAGACTTAACCCTAAAACTTAACCTTAAGGCTCAACCTTAAGACTTGACGTTAAGACTTAAGTTTAAGACTTAACCTTAATACTTTACCCTAAGACGTAAGCCAAAAACTTAACCCTAAGACTTAACCCTAAAGACTTAACTATAAGACTTAACCCTAAGTCTTAACCTTAAGACCTAACTTTAATATTCAAACTTAACACTTAACCTTAGGAGTTAACCCTTAGACTTAACCTTATAACTTAACCCTAAGACATAACATTAAGAGGTAACCATAAGACTTAACTGTAAGACTTAACCTGACACTTAACATTAAGACTTAACCCTAAGAAACAATCCTAAAACTTAACCCTAGGGATTAACATAATGACTTCACCTTAAGACTTGATCCTAAGACTTCACCTTAAGACTTATCCCTAAGACATAACCCTAAGACTTAAATTTAGGACTTAACCATAAGACTTAACCCTAAGACTTATCCCTAAGACATAACCCTAAGACTTAAATTTAGGACTTAACCACAAGACTTAACCCTAAGACTTAATACTAATACTTAACCTAAGACTTAACCCTGAGACTTAACCTTAAGACTTAACCCTAAGATTTAACCTTAAGACTTAACCCTAAGACTTATCCCTGAGACTTAACCCTAAGACTTATCCCTGAGACTTAACCCTAAGACTTATCCCCAAACCTTAACCTTAAGACTTATTATTAAGATTTAAATTTAAGACTGAATCTTAAGACATAATACTAAGGCTTAACCTTAAGACTTATCCCTAAGACTTAACCCTGAGAATTTAATATAAGACTGAACCTTAGGATGTAACCCTAAGACTTAACACTATAACTTAACCGAAGACAACACTAAGACTTAAATTTAAGACTAAACTTTTAGACTTAACCCTAAGACGTAAACTTAAGAATTAAACATAAATCTTAACCCTGACACTTAACCCTAAGACGTATCCCAAAGACTTAAATTTAAGACTTAAACCTAAGACTCAAACCCTAGGACTTAAGATTTAACCTTAAGACTTAACACAAAGATTTAACCCTAAGATTTAGATTTATGAGTTAACCTTAAGACTTAATCCTAAGACTTAACACTAAGACTTAACCTTAAGACATAACCATAACACTTAAATCTAAGACTTAACCTTAACACTTAACCGTAAGACATAACCTTAAGATTTAACGCTAAGACTCAAATTTACGTCTTATCCTTAAGGCTTAACCCTAAGACTTAAATTTAGGTCTTAACCTTAACAGTTAACCCTAAGACTTAACCCTGAGACTTAAACCTAAGACTTAACCCTAAGACATAACCCTGAGACTTAACCTTAAGACTTAACCTTAAAACTTAACCCTAGGACTTGAATTTAAGACTTAACCTTAAGACTTATCCCTAAGACTTAACCCTGAGACTTAAACCTAATACTTAATCTTAGAGACTTAACCCTTAGACTTAACCTTAAGACTTAACCCTAACACTTATAATTAAGACTTAACCTTAAGACTTAACCTTGTGACTTAACCTTAAAAACTAAACCTGAGACTTAACCCTAAGACTTAAACTTAAAACTTAACCCTAAGACTTAACCCTATGATTTAAACCTAAGACTTAACTTAAACATAAGACTTAACCCTAAGGCATAACCCTGAGACTTAACCCTACGACTGAACCCTAAGACTAAACCCTAAGACTTAACCTTAAGACTTAACCCTAAGTCTTAACCCTGAGATTAACCGTGAGACTTAACCCAAAGATTTATCCCCAAGACTTAAAATTAAGACTTAAACTTATGACATAACCATAAGAGTTAACCCTGAGATTAAATCTTATGACTTTAACCCTAAGACTTAATATTAATACTTAACCTTAAGACAACACCCTAAGACTTAACCCTAAGACAATAAACCTAAGACGTAACCTTAAATACTTAACTCTAAGTCTTAACCTTAAGACTTAACCCTAAGACATAACTCTAAGACTTAATCTTAAGTCTTAACCTTAAGACCTAACCCTAAGATTTAACCTTAAGACGTGATCTTTAGGACATAACCCTAAGAATTAACCCTAAGACTTAAATTTAATACTTAACCCTAAGACTTAACCCTAAGACTTAATCCTAAGACATAACCCTGAGACTGAAACCTAAGACTTAACCTTAATGCTTAACCCTAAGTCATAACCCTGAGACTTAACATTGAAACTTAGCCTTGAAACTTAACCCTGAGACTTAACCCTAAGCCATATCCCCAAGACTTAACTCTAAGACGTAAACCTAAGACTCAATCCATAAGACTTAACCTTAAGACTTAACCCTAAGTCTCAGCCTTAAGACAGAACCTTACGACTTAACCCTGGGACTTAACCTTGAGACCTTACCTTGAGCCTTAACCCTGAGACTTATCCCTAAGACTTAACCATGAGACTTAACCTTCAGATTTACCGTTAAGTCTTAACTACAAGACTAAACCTTAAAACATAACCTTAAGACTTAACCGTAAGACATAAACCTGAGACTTAACCCTAAGACTTAACTAGAAGACTTAACCCTAAAACTTAACCTTAAGACTTAACCATAAAAATTAAGCCTAAGACTTAACCCTAAAACTTAACCTTAAGGCTCAACCTTAAGACTTGACGTTAAGACTTAAGTTTAAGACTTAACCTTAATACTTTACCCTAAGACGTAAGCCAAAAACTTAACCCTAAGACTTAACCCTAAAGACTTAACTATAAGACTTAACCCTAAGTCTTAACCTTAAGACCTAACTTTAATATTCAAACTTAACACTTAACCTTAGGAGTTAACCCTTAGACTTAACCTTATAACTTAACCCTAAGACATAACATTAAGAGGTAACCATAAGACTTAACTGTAAGACTTAACCTGACACTTAACATTAAGACTTAACCCTAAGAAACAATCCTAAAACTTAACCCTAAGGATTAACATAATGACTTCACCTTAAGACTTGATCCTAAGACTTCACCTTAAGACTTATCCCTAAGACATAACCCTAAGACTTAAATTTAGGACTTAACCATAAGACTTAACCCTAAGACTTATCCCTAAGACATAACCCTAAGACTTAAATTTAGGACTTAACCACAAGACTTAACCCTAAGACTTAATACTAATACTTAACCTAAGACTTAACCCTGAGACTTAACCTTAAGACTTAACCCTAAGATTTAACCTTAAGACTTAACCCTAAGACTTATCCCTGAGACTTAACCCTAAGACTTATCCCTGAGACTTAACC
Organism: Falco peregrinus; assembly: GCF_023634155.1. Lineage (NCBI taxonomy): Eukaryota > Metazoa > Chordata > Aves > Falconiformes > Falconidae > Falco > Falco peregrinus. The sequence goes on along the minus strand of NW_026599592.1, from coordinate 4,662,489 downwards.
CTAAGACTTATCCCCAAACCTTAACCTTAAGACTTATTATTAAGATTTAAATTTAAGACTGAATCTTAAGACATAATACTAAGGCTTAACCTTAAGACTTATCCCTAAGACTTAACCCTGAGAATTTAATATAAGACTGAACCTTAGGATGTAACCCTAAGACTTAACACTATAACTTAACCGAAGACAACACTAAGACTTAAATTTAAGACTAAACTTTTAGACTTAACCCTAAGACGTAAACTTAAGAATTAAACATAAATCTTAACCCTGACACTTAACCCTAAGACGTATCCCAAAGACTTAAATTTAAGACTTAAACCTAAGACTCAAACCCTAGGACTTAAGATTTAACCTTAAGACTTAACACAAAGATTTAACCCTAAGATTTAGATTTATGAGTTAACCTTAAGACTTAATCCTAAGACTTAACACTAAGACTTAACCTTAAGACATAACCATAACACTTAAATCTAAGACTTAACCTTAACACTTAACCGTAAGACATAACCTTAAGATGTAACGCTAAGACTCAAATTTACGTCTTATCCTTAAGGCTTAACCCTAAGACTTAAATTTAGGTCTTAACCTTAACAGTTAACCCTAAGACTTAACCCTGAGACTTAAACCTAAGACTTAACCCTAAGACATAACCCTGAGACTTAACCTTAAGACTTAACCTTAAAACTTAACCCTAGGACTTGAATTTAAGACTTAACCTTAAGACTTATCCCTAAGACTTAACCCTGAGACTTAAACCTAATACTTAATCTTAGAGACTTAACCCTTAGACTTAACCTTAAGACTTAACCCTAACACTTATAATTAAGACTTAACCTTAAGACTTAACCTTGTGACTTAACCTTAAAAACTAAACCTGAGACTTAACCCTAAGACTTAAACTTAAAACTTAACCCTAAGACTTAACCCTATGATTTAAACCTAAGACTTAACTTAAACATAAGACTTAACCCTAAGGCATAACCCTGAGACTTAACCCTACGACTGAACCCTAAGACTAAACCCTAAGACTTAACCTTAAGACTTAACCCTAAGTCTTAACCCTGAGATTAACCGTGAGACTTAACCCAAAGATTTATCCCCAAGACTTAAAATTAAGACTTAAACTTATGACATAGCCATAAGAGTTAACCCTGAGATTAAATCTTATGACTTTAACCCTAAGACTTAATATTAATACTTAACCTTAAGACAACACCCTAAGACTTAACCCTAAGACAATAAACCTAAGACGTAACCTTAAATACTTAACTCTAAGTCTTAACCTTAAGACTTAACCCTAAGACATAACTCCAAGGCTTAATCTTAAGTCTTAACCTTAAGACCTAACCCTAAGATTTAACCTTAAGACGTGATCTTTAGGACATAACCCTAAGAATTAACCCTAAGACTTAAATTTAATACTTAACCCTAAGACTTAACCCTAAGACTTAATCCTAAGACATAACCCTGAGACTGAAACCTAAGACTTAACCTTAATGCTTAACCCTAAGTCATAACCCTGAGACTTAACATTGAAACTTAGCCTTGAAACTTAACCCTGAGACTTAACCCTAAGCCATATCCCCAAGACTTAACTCTAAGACATAAACCTAAGACTCAATCCATAAGACTTAACCTTAAGACTTAACCCTAAGTCTCAGCCTTAAGACAGAACCTTACGACTTAACCCTGGGACTTAACCTTGAGACCTTACCTTGAGCCTTAACCCTGAGACTTATCCCTAAGACTTAACCATGAGACTTAACCTTCAGATTTACCGTTAAGTCTTAACTACAAGACTAAACCTTAAAACATAACCTTAAGACTTAACCGTAAGACATAAACCTGAGACTTAACCCTAAGACTTAACTAGAAGACTTAACCCTAAAACTCTAACCTTAAGACTTAACCATAAAAATTAAGCCTAAGACTTAACCCTAAAACTTAACCTTAAGGCTCAACCTTAAGACTTGACGTTAAGACTTAAGTTTAAGACTTAACCTTAATACTTTACCCTAAGACGTAAGCCAAAAACTTAACCCTAAGACTTAACCCTAAAGACTTAACTATAAGACTTAACCCTAAGTCTTAACCTTAAGACCTAACTTTAATATTCAAACTTAACACTTAACCTTAGGAGTTAACCCTTAGACTTAACCTTATAACTTAACCCTAAGACATAACATTAAGAGGTAACCATAAGACTTAACTGTAAGACTTAACCTGACACTTAACATTAAGACTTAACCCTAAGAAACAATCCTAAAACTTAACCCTAAGGATTAACATAATGACTTCACCTTAAGACTTGATCCTAAGACTTCACCTTAAGACTTATCCCTAAGACATAACCCTAAGACTTAAATTTAGGACTTAACCATAAGACTTAACCCTAAGACTTATCCCTAAGACATAACCCTAAGACTTAAATTTAGGACTTAACCACAAGACTTAACCCTAAGACTTAATACTAATACTTAACCTAAGACTTAACCCTGAGACTTAACCTTAAGACTTAACCCTAAGATTTAACCTTAAGACTTAACCCTAAGACTTATCCCTGAGACTTAACCCTAAGACTTATCCCTGAGACTTAACCCTAAGACTTATCCCCAAACCTTAACCTTAAGACTTATTATTAAGATTTAAATTTAAGACTGAATCTTAAGACATAATACTAAGGCTTAACCTTAAGACTTATCCCTAAGACTTAACCCTGAGAATTTAATATAAGACTGAACCTTAGGATGTAACCCTAAGACTTAACACTATAACTTAACCGAAGACAACACTAAGACTTAAATTTAAGACTAAACTTTTAGACTTAACCCTAAGACGTAAACTTAAGAATTAAACATAAATCTTAACCCTGACACTTAACCCTAAGACGTATCCCAAAGACTTAAATTTAAGACTTAAACCTAAGACTCAAACCCTAGGACTTAAGATTTAACCTTAAGACTTAACACAAAGATTTAACCCTAAGATTTAGATTTATGAGTTAACCTTAAGACTTAATCCTAAGACTTAACACTAAGACTTAACCTTAAGACATAACCATAACACTTAAATCTAAGACTTAACCTTAACACTTAACCGTAAGACATAACCTTAAGATTTAACGCTAAGACTCAAATTTACGTCTTATCCTTAAGGCTTAACCCTAAGACTTAAATTTAGGTCTTAACCTTAACAGTTAACCCTAAGACTTAACCCTGAGACTTAAACCTAAGACTTAACCCTAAGACATAACCCTGAGACTTAACCTTAAGACTTAACCTTAAAACTTAACCCTAGGACTTGAATTTAAGACTTAACCTTAAGACTTATCCCTAAGACTTAACCCTGAGACTTAAACCTAATACTTAATCTTAGAGACTTAACCCTTAGACTTAACCTTAAGACTTAACCCTAACACTTATAATTAAGACTTAACCTTAAGACTTAACCTTGTGACTTAACCTTAAAAACTAAACCTGAGACTTAACCCTAAGACTTAAACTTAAAACTTAACCCTAAGACTTAACCCTATGATTTAAACCTAAGACTTAACTTAAACATAAGACTTAACCCTAAGGCATAACCCTGAGACTTAACCCTACGACTGAACCCTAAGACTAAACCCTAAGACTTAACCTTAAGACTTAACCCTAAGTCTTAACCCTGAGATTAACCGTGAGACTTAACCCAAAGATTTATCCCCAAGACTTAAAATTAAGACTTAAACTTATGACATAACCATAAGAGTTAACCCTGAGATTAAATCTTATGACTTTAACCCTAAGACTTAATATTAATACTTAACCTTAAGACAACACCCTAAGACTTAACCCTAAGACAATAAACCTAAGACGTAACCTTAAATACTTAACTCTAAGTCTTAACCTTAAGACTTAACCCTAAGACATAACTCTAAGACTTAATCTTAAGTCTTAACCTTAAGACCTAACCCTAAGATTTAACCTTAAGACGTGATCTTTAGGACATAACCCTAAGAATTAACCCTAAGACTTAAATTTAATACTTAACCCTAAGACTTAACCCTAAGACTTAATCCTAAGACATAACCCTGAGACTGAAACCTAAGACTTAACCTTAATGCTTAACCCTAAGTCATAACCCTGAGACTTAACATTGAAACTTAGCCTTGAAACTTAACCCTGAGACTTAACCCTAAGCCATATCCCCAAGACTTAACTCTAAGACGTAAACCTAAGACTCAATCCATAAGACTTAACCTTAAGACTTAACCCTAAGTCTCAGCCTTAAGACAGAACCTTACGACTTAACCCTGGGACTTAACCTTGAGACCTTACCTTGAGCCTTAACCCTGAGACTTATCCCTAAGACTTAACCATGAGACTTAACCTTCAGATTTACCGTTAAGTCTTAACTACAAGACTAAACCTTAAAACATAACCTTAAGACTTAACCGTAAGACATAAACCTGAGACTTAACCCTAAGACTTAACTAGAAGACTTAACCCTAAAACTTAACCTTAAGACTTAACCATAAAAATTAAGCCTAAGATTTAACCCTAAAACTTAACCGTAAGGCTCAACCTTAAGACTTGACGTTAAGACTTAACCTTAATACTTTACCCTAAGACGTAAGCCAAAAACTTAACCCTAAGACTTAACCCTAAAGACTTAACTATAAGACTTAACCCTAAGTCTTAACCTTAAGACCTAACTTTAATATTCAAACTTAACACTTAACCTTAGGAGTTAACCCTTAGACTTAACCTTATAACTTAACCCTAAGACATAACATTAAGAGGTAACCATAAGACTTAACTGTAAGACTTAACCTGACACTTAACATTAAGACTTAACCCTAAGAAACAATCCTAAAACTTAACCCTAAGGATTAACATAATGACTTCACCTTAAGACTTGATCCTAAGACTTCACCTTAAGACTTATCCCTAAGACATAACCCTAAGACTTAAATTTAGGACTTAACCATAAGACTTAACCCTAAGACTTATCCCTAAGACATAACCCTAAGACTTAAATTTAGGACTTAACCACAAGACTTAACCCTAAGACTTAATACTAATACTTAACCTAAGACTTAACCCTGAGACTTAACCTTAAGACTTAACCCTAAGATTTAACCTTAAGACTTAACCCTAAGACTTATCCCTGAGACTTAACCCTAAGACTTATCCCTGAGACTTAACCCTAAGACTTATCCCCAAACCTTAACCTTAAGACTTATTATTAAGATTTAAATTTAAGACTGAATCTTAAGACATAATACTAAGGCTTAACCTTAAGACTTATCCCTAAGACTTAACCCTGAGAATTTAATATAAGACTGAGCCTTAGGATGTAACCCTAAGACTTAACACTATAACTTAACCGAAGACAACACTAAGACTTAAATTTAAGACTAAACTTTTAGACTTAACCCTAAGACGTAAACTTAAGAATTAAACATAAATCTTAACCCTGACACTTAACCCTAAGACGTATCCCAAAGACTTAAATTTAAGACTTAAACCTAAGACTCAAACCCTAGGACTTAAGATTTAACCTTAAGACTTAACACAAAGATTTAACCCTAAGATTTAGATTTATGAGTTAACCTTAAGACTTAATCCTAAGACTTAACACTAAGACTTAACCTTAAGACATAACCATAACACTTAAATCTAAGACTTAACCTTAACACTTAACCGTAAGACATAACCTTAAGATGTAACGCTAAGACTCAAATTTACGTCTTATCCTTAAGGCTTAACCCTAAGACTTAAATTTAGGTCTTAACCTTAACAGTTAACCCTAAGACTTAACCCTGAGACTTAAACCTAAGACTTAACCCTAAGACATAACCCTGAGACTTAACCTTAAGACTTAACCTTAAAACTTAACCCTAGGACTTGAATTTAAGACTTAACCTTAAGACTTATCCCTAAGACTTAACCCTGAGACTTAAACCTAATACTTAATCTTAGAGACTTAACCCTTAGACTTAACCTTAAGACTTAACCCTAACACTTATAATTAAGACTTAACCTTAAGACTTAACCTTGTGACTTAACCTTAAAAACTAAACCTGAGACTTAACCCTAAGACTTAAACTTAAAACTTAACCCTAAGACTTAACCCTATGATTTAAACCTAAGACTTAACTTAAACATAAGACTTAACCCTAAGGCATAACCCTGAGACTTAACCCTACGACTGAACCCTAAGACTAAACCCTAAGACTTAACCTTAAGACTTAACCCTAAGTCTTAACCCTGAGATTAACCGTGAGACTTAACCCAAAGATTTATCCCCAAGACTTAAAATTAAGACTTAAACTTATGACATAGCCATAAGAGTTAACCCTGAGATTAAATCTTATGACTTTAACCCTAAGACTTAATATTAATACTTAACCTTAAGACAACACCCTAAGACTTAACCCTAAGACAATAAACCTAAGACGTAACCTTAAATACTTAACTCTAAGTCTTAACCTTAAGACTTAACCCTAAGACATAACTCCAAGGCTTAATCTTAAGTCTTAACCTTAAGACCTAACCCTAAGATTTAACCTTAAGACGTGATCTTTAGGACATAACCCTAAGAATTAACCCTAAGACTTAAATTTAATACTTAACCCTAAGACTTAACCCTAAGACTTAATCCTAAGACATAACCCTGAGACTGAAACCTAAGACTTAACCTTAATGCTTAACCCTAAGTCATAACCCTGAGACTTAACATTGAAACTTAGCCTTGAAACTTAACCCTGAGACTTAACCCTAAGCCATATCCCCAAGACTTAACTCTAAGACGTAAACCTAAGACTCAATCCATAAGACTTAACCTTAAGACTTAACCCTAAGTCTCAGCCTTAAGACAGAACCTTACGACTTAACCCTGGGACTTAACCTTGAGACCTTACCTTGAGCCTTAACCCTGAGACTTATCCCTAAGACTTAACCATGAGACTTAACCTTCAGATTTACCGTTAAGTCTTAACTACAAGACTAAACCTTAAAACATAACCTTAAGACTTAACCGTAAGACATAAACCTGAGACTTAACCCTAAGACTTAACTAGAAGACTTAACCCTAAAACTCTAACCTTAAGACTTAACCATAAAAATTAAGCCTAAGACTTAACCCTAAAACTTAACCTTAAGGCTCAACCTTAAGACTTGACGTTAAGACTTAAGTTTAAGACTTAACCTTAATACTTTACCCTAAGACGTAAGCCAAAAACTTAACCCTAAGACTTAACCCTAAAGACTTAACTATAAGACTTAACCCTAAGTCTTAACCTTAAGACCTAACTTTAATATTCAAACTTAACACTTAACCTTAGGAGTTAACCCTTAGACTTAACCTTATAACTTAACCCTAAGATATAACATTAAGAGGTAACCATAAGACTTAACTGTAAGACTTAACCTGACACTTAACATTAAGACTTAACCCTAAGAAACAATCCTAAAACTTAACCCTAAGGATTAACATAATGACTTCACCTTAAGACTTGATCCTAAGACTTCACCTTAAGACTTATCCCTAAGACATAACCCTAAGACTTAAATTTACGACTTAACCATAAGACTTAACCCTAAGACTTATCCCTAAGACATAACCCTAAGACTTAAATTTAGGACTTAACCACAAGACTTAACCCTAAGACTTAATACTAATACTTAACCTAAGACTTAACCCTGAGACTTAACCTTAAGACTTAACCCTAAGATTTAACCTTAAGACTTAACCCTAAGACTTATCCCTGAGACTTAACCCTAAGACTTATCCCTGAGACTTAACCCTAAGACTTATCCCCAAACCTTAACCTTAAGACTTATTATTAAGATTTAAATTTAAGACTGAATCTTAAGACATAATACTAAGGCTTAACCTTAAGACTTATCCCTAAGACTTAACCCTGAGAATTTAATATAAGACTGAACCTTAGGATGTAACCCTAAGACTTAACACTATAACTTAACCGAAGACAACACTAAGACTTAAATTTAAGACTAAACTTTTAGACTTAACCCTAAGACGTAAACTTAAGAATTAAACATAAATCTTAACCCTGACACTTAACCCTAAGACGTATCCCAAAGACTTAAATTTAAGACTTAAACCTAAGACTCAAACCCTAGGACTTAAGATTTAACCTTAAGACTTAACACAAAGATTTAACCCTAAGATTTAGATTTATGAGTTAACCTTAAGACTTAATCCTAAGACTTAACACTAAGACTTAACCTTAAGACATAACCATAACACTTAAATCTAAGACTTGACCTTAACACTTAACCGTAAGACATAACCTTAAGATTTAACGCTAAGACTCAAATTTACGTCTTATCCTTAAGGCTTAACCCTAAGACTTAAATTTAGGTCTTAACCTTAACAGTTAACCCTAAGACTTAACCCTGAGACTTAAACCTAAGACTTAACCCTAAGACATAACCCTGAGACTTAACCTTAAGACTTAACCTTAAAACTTAACCCTAGGACTTGAATTTAAGACTTAACCTTAAGACTTATCCCTAAGACTTAACCCTGAGACTTAAACCTAATACTTAATCTTAGAGACTTAACCCTTAGACTTAACCTTAAGACTTAACCCTAACACTTATAATTAAGACTTAACCTTAAGACTTAACCTTGTGACTTAACCTTAAAAACTAAACCTGAGACTTAACCCTAAGACTTAAACTTAAAACTTAACCCTAAGACTTAACCCTATGATTTAAACCTAAGACTTAACTTAAACATAAGACTTAACCCTAAGGCATAACCCTGAGACTTAACCCTACGACTGAACCCTAAGACTAAACCCTAAGACTTAACCTTAAGACTTAACCCTAAGTCTTAACCCTGAGATTAACCGTGAGACTTAACCCAAAGATTTATCCCCAAGACTTAAAATTAAGACTTAAACTTATGACATAGCCATAAGAGTTAACCCTGAGATTAAATCTTATGACTTTAACCCTAAGACTTAATATTAATACTTAACCTTAAGACAACACCCTAAGACTTAACCCTAAGACAATAAACCTAAGACGTAACCTTAAATACTTAACTCTAAGTCTTAACCTTAAGACTTAACCCTAAGACATAACTCCAAGGCTTAATCTTAAGTCTTAACCTTAAGACCTAACCCTAAGATTTAACCTTAAGACGTGATCTTTAGGACATAACCCTAAGAATTAACCCTAAGACTTAAATTTAATACTTAACCCTAAGACTTAACCCTAAGACTTAATCCTAAGACATAACCCTGAGACTGAAACCTAAGACTTAACCTTAATGCTTAACCCTAAGTCATAACCCTGAGACTTAACATTGAAACTTAGCCTTGAAACTTAACCCTGAGACTTAACCCTAAGCCATATCCCCAAGACTTAACTCTAAGACGTAAACCTAAGACTCAATCCATAAGACTTAACCTTAAGACTTAACCCTAAGTCTCAGCCTTAAGACAGAACCTTACGACTTAACCCTGGGACTTAACCTTGAGACCTTACCTTGAGCCTTAACCCTGAGACTTATCCCTAAGACTTAACCATGAGACTTAACCTTCAGATTTACCGTTAAGTCTTAACTACAAGACTAAACCTTAAAACATAACCTTAAGACTTAACCGTAAGACATAAACCTGAGACTTAACCCTAAGACTTAACTAGAAGACTTAACCCTAAAACTTAACCTTAAGACTTAACCATAAAAATTAAGCCTAAGACTTAACCCTAAAACTTAACCTTAAGGCTCAACCTTAAGACTTGACGTTAAGACTTAAGTTTAAGACTTAACCTTAATACTTTACCCTAAGACGTAAGCCAAAAACTTAACCCTAAGACTTAACCCTAAAGACTTAACTATAAGACTTAACCCTAAGTCTTAACCTTAAGACCTAACTTTAATATTCAAACTTAACACTTAACCTTAGGAGTTAACCCTTAGACTTAACCTTATAACTTAACCCTAAGACATAACATTAAGAGGTAACCATAAGACTTAACTGTAAGACTTAACCTGACACTTAACATTAAGACTTAACCCTAAGAAACAATCCTAAAACTTAACCCTAAGGATTAACATAATGACTTCACCTTAAGACTTGATCCTAAGACTTCACCTTAAGACTTATCCCTAAGACATAACCCTAAGACTTAAATTTACGACTTAACCATAAGACTTAACCCTAAGACTTATCCCTAAGACATAACCCTAAGACTTAAATTTAGGACTTAACCACAAGACTTAACCCTAAGACTTAATACTAATACTTAACCTAAGACTTAACCCTGAGACTTAACCTTAAGACTTAACCCTAAGATTTAACCTTAAGACTTAACCCTAAGACTTATCCCTGAGACTTAACCCTAAGACTTATCCCTGAGACTTAACCCTAAGACTTATCCCCAAACCTTAACCTTAAGACTTATTATTAAGATTTAAATTTAAGACTGAATCTTAAGACATAATACTAAGGCTTAACCTTAAGACTTATCCCTAAGACTTAACCCTGAGAATTTAATATAAGACTGAACCTTAGGATGTAACCCTAAGACTTAACACTATAACTTAACCGAAGACAACACTAAGACTTAAATTTAAGACTAAACTTTTAGACTTAACCCTAAGACGTAAACTTAAGAATTAAACATAAATCTTAACCCTGACACTTAACCCTAAGACGTATCCCAAAGACTTAAATTTAAGACTTAAACCTAAGACTCAAACCCTAGGACTTAAGATTTAACCTTAAGACTTAACACAAAGATTTAACCCTAAGATTTAGATTTATGAGTTAACCTTAAGACTTAATCCTAAGACTTAACACTAAGACTTAACCTTAAGACATAACCATAACACTTAAATCTAAGACTTGACCTTAACACTTAACCGTAAGACATAACCTTAAGATTTAACGCTAAGACTCAAATTTACGTCTTATCCTTAAGGCTTAACCCTAAGACTTAAATTTAGGTCTTAACCTTAACAGTTAACCCTAAGACTTAACCCTGAGACTTAAACCTAAGACTTAACCCTAAGACATAACCCTGAGACTTAACCTTAAGACTTAACCTTAAAACTTAACCCTAGGACTTGAATTTAAGACTTAACCTTAAGACTTATCCCTAAGACTTAACCCTGAGACTTAAACCTAATACTTAATCTTAGAGACTTAACCCTTAGACTTAACCTTAAGACTTAACCCTAACACTTATAATTAAGACTTAACCTTAAGACTTAACCTTGTGACTTAACCTTAAAAACTAAACCTGAGACTTAACCCTAAGACTTAAACTTAAAACTTAACCCTAAGACTTAACCCTATGATTTAAACCTAAGACTTAACTTAAACATAAGACTTAACCCTAAGGCATAACCCTGAGACTTAACCCTACGACTGAACCCTAAGACTAAACCCTAAGACTTAACCTTAAGACTTAACCCTAAGTCTTAACCCTGAGATTAACCGTGAGACTTAACCCAAGGATTTATCCCCAAGACTTAAAATTAAGACTTAAACTTATGACATAGCCATAAGAGTTAACCCTGAGATTAAATCTTATGACTTTAACCCTAAGACTTAATATTAATACTTAACCTTAAGACAACACCCTAAGACTTAACCCTAAGACAATAAACCTAAGACGTAACCTTAAATACTTAACTCTAAGTCTTAACCTTAAGACTTAACCCTAAGACATAACTCTAAGACTTAATCTTAAGTCTTAACCTTAAGACCTAACCCTAAGATTTAACCTTAAGACGTGATCTTTAGGACATAACCCTAAGAATTAACCCTAAGACTTAAATTTAATACTTAACCCTAAGACTTAACCCTAAGACTTAATCCTAAGACATAACCCTGAGACTGAAACCTAAGACTTAACCTTAATGCTTAACCCTAAGTCATAACCCTGAGACTTAACATTGAAACTTAGCCTTGAAACTTAACCCTGAGACTTAACCCTAAGCCATATCCCCAAGACTTAACTCTAAGACGTAAACCTAAGACTCAATCCATAAGACTTAACCTTAAGACTTAACCCTAAGTCTCAGCCTTAAGACAGAACCTTACGACTTAACCCTGGGACTTAACCTTGAGACCTTACCTTGAGCCTTAACCCTGAGACTTATCCCTAAGACTTAACCATGAGACTTAACCTTCAGATTTACCGTTAAGTCTTAACTACAAGACTAAACCTTAAAACATAACCTTAAGACTTAACCGTAAGACATAAACCTGAGACTTAACCCTAAGACTTAACTAGAAGACTTAACCCTAAAACTTAACCTTAAGACTTAACCATAAAAATTAAGCCTAAGACTTAACCCTAAAACTTAACCGTAAGGCTCAACCTTAAGACTTGACGTTAAGACTTAACCTTAATACTTTACCCTAAGACGTAAGCCAAAAACTTAACCCTAAGACTTAACCCTAAAGACTTAACTATAAGACTTAACCCTAAGTCTTAACCTTAAGACCTAACTTTAATATTCAAACTTAACACTTAACCTTAGGAGTTAACCCTTAGACTTAACCTTATAACTTAACCCTAAGACATAACATTAAGAGGTAACCATAAGACTTAACTGTAAGACTTAACCTGACACTTAACATTAAGACTTAACCCTAAGAAACAATCCTAAAACTTAACCCTAAGGATTAACATAATGACTTCACCTTAAGACTTGATCCTAAGACTTCACCTTAAGACTTATCCCTAAGACATAACCCTAAGACTTAAATTTACGACTTAACCATAAGACTTAACCCTAAGACTTATCCCTAAGACATAACCCTAAGACTTAAATTTAGGACTTAACCACAAGACTTAACCCTAAGACTTAATACTAATACTTAACCTAAGACTTAACCCTGAGACTTAACCTTAAGACTTAACCCTAAGATTTAACCTTAAGACTTAACCCTAAGACTTATCCCTGAGACTTAACCCTAAGACTTATCCCTGAGACTTAACCCTAAGACTTATCCCCAAACCTTAACCTTAAGACTTATTATTAAGATTTAAATTTAAGACTGAATCTTAAGACATAATACTAAGGCTTAACCTTAAGACTTATCCCTAAGACTTAACCCTGAGAATTTAATATAAGACTGAACCTTAGGATGTAACCCTAAGACTTAACACTATAACTTAACCGAAGACAACACTAAGACTTAAATTTAAGACTAAACTTTTAGACTTAACCCTAAGACGTAAACTTAAGAATTAAACATAAATCTTAACCCTGACACTTAACCCTAAGACGTATCCCAAAGACTTAAATTTAAGACTTAAACCTAAGACTCAAACCCTAGGACTTAAGATTTAACCTTAAGACTTAACACAAAGATTTAACCCTAAGATTTAGATTTATGAGTTAACCTTAAGACTTAATCCTAAGACTTAACACTAAGACTTAACCTTAAGACATAACCATAACACTTAAATCTAAGACTTGACCTTAACACTTAACCGTAAGACATAACCTTAAGATTTAACGCTAAGACTCAAATTTACGTCTTATCCTTAAGGCTTAACCCTAAGACTTAAATTTAGGTCTTAACCTTAACAGTTAACCCTAAGACTTAACCCTGAGACTTAAACCTAAGACTTAACCCTAAGACATAACCCTGAGACTTAACCTTAAGACTTAACCTTAAAACTTAACCCTAGGACTTGAATTTAAGACTTAACCTTAAGACTTATCCCTAAGACTTAACCCTGAGACTTAAACCTAATACTTAATCTTAGAGACTTAACCCTTAGACTTAACCTTAAGACTTAACCCTAACACTTATAATTAAGACTTAACCTTAAGACTTAACCTTGTGACTTAACCTTAAAAACTAAACCTGAGACTTAACCCTAAGACTTAAACTTAAAACTTAACCCTAAGACTTAACCCTATGATTTAAACCTAAGACTTAACTTAAACATAAGACTTAACCCTAAGGCATAACCCTGAGACTTAACCCTACGACTGAACCCTAAGACTAAACCCTAAGACTTAACCTTAAGACTTAACCCTAAGTCTTAACCCTGAGATTAACCATGAGACTTAACCCAAGGATTTATCCCCAAGACTTAAAATTAAGACTTAAACTTATGACATAGCCATAAGAGTTAACCCTGAGATTAAATCTTATGACTTTAACCCTAAGACTTAATATTAATACTTAACCTTAAGACAACACCCTAAGACTTAACCCTAAGACAATAAACCTAAGACGTAACCTTAAATACTTAACTCTAAGTCTTAACCTTAAGACTTAACCCTAAGACATAACTCTAAGACTTAATCTTAAGTCTTAACCTTAAGACCTAACCCTAAGATTTAACCTTAAGACGTGATCTTTAGGACATAACCCTAAGAATTAACCCTAAGACTTAAATTTAATACTTAACCCTAAGACTTAACCCTAAGACTTAATCCTAAGACATAACCCTGAGACTGAAACCTAAGACTTAACCTTAATGCTTAACCCTAAGTCATAACCCTGAGACTTAACATTGAAACTTAGCCTTGAAACTTAACCCTGAGACTTAACCCTAAGCCATATCCCCAAGACTTAACTCTAAGACGTAAACCTAAGACTCAATCCATAAGACTTAACCTTAAGACTTAACCCTAAGTCTCAGCCTTAAGACAGAACCTTACGACTTAACCCTGGGACTTAACCTTGAGACCTTACCTTGAGCCTTAACCCTGAGACTTATCCCTAAGACTTAACCATGAGACTTAACCTTCAGATTTACCGTTAAGTCTTAACTACAAGACTAAACCTTAAAACATAACCTTAAGACTTAACCGTAAGACATAAACCTGAGACTTAACCCTAAGACTTAACTAGAAGACTTAACCCTAAAACTTAACCTTAAGACTTAACCATAAAAATTAAGCCTAAGACTTAACCCTAAAACTTAACCTTAAGGCTCAACCTTAAGACTTGACGTTAAGACTTAAGTTTAAGACTTAACCTTAATACTTTACCCTAAGACGTAAGCCAAAAACTTAACCCTAAGACTTAACCCTAAAGACTTAACTATAAGACTTAACCCTAAGTCTTAACCTTAAGACCTAACTTTAATATTCAAACTTAACACTTAACCTTAGGAGTTAACCCTTAGACTTAACCTTATAACTTAACCCTAAGACATAACATTAAGAGGTAACCATAAGACTTAACTGTAAGACTTAACCTGACACTTAACATTAAGACTTAACCCTAAGAAACAATCCTAAAACTTAACCCTAAGGATTAACATAATGACTTCACCTTAAGACTTGATCCTAAGACTTCACCTTAAGACTTATCCCTAAGACATAACCCTAAGACTTAAATTTACGACTTAACCATAAGACTTAACCCTAAGACTTATCCCTAAGACATAACCCTAAGACTTAAATTTAGGACTTAACCACAAGACTTAACCCTAAGACTTAATACTAATACTTAACCTAAGACTTAACCCTGAGACTTAACCTTAAGACTTAACCCTAAGATTTAACCTTAAGACTTAACCCTAAGACTTATCCCTGAGACTTAACCCTAAGACTTATCCCTGAGACTTAACCCTAAGACTTATCCCCAAACCTTAACCTTAAGACTTATTATTAAGATTTAAATTTAAGACTGAATCTTAAGACATAATACTAAGGCTTAACCTTAAGACTTATCCCTAAGACTTAACCCTGAGAATTTAATATAAGACTGAACCTTAGGATGTAACCCTAAGACTTAACACTATAACTTAACCGAAGACAACACTAAGACTTAAATTTAAGACTAAACTTTTAGACTTAACCCTAAGACGTAAACTTAAGAATTAAACATAAATCTTAACCCTGACACTTAACCCTAAGACGTATCCCAAAGACTTAAATTTAAGACTTAAACCTAAGACTCAAACCCTAGGACTTAAGATTTAACCTTAAGACTTAACACAAAGATTTAACCCTAAGATTTAGATTTATGAGTTAACCTTAAGACTTAATCCTAAGACTTAACACTAAGACTTAACCTTAAGACATAACCATAACACTTAAATCTAAGACTTAACCTTAACACTTAACCGTAAGACATAACCTTAAGATTTAACGCTAAGACTCAAATTTACGTCTTATCCTTAAGGCTTAACCCTAAGACTTAAATTTAGGTCTTAACCTTAACAGTTAACCCTAAGACTTAACCCTGAGACTTAAACCTAAGACTTAACCCTAAGACATAACCCTGAGACTTAACCTTAAGACTTAACCTTAAAACTTAACCCTAGGACTTGAATTTAAGACTTAACCTTAAGACTTATCCCTAAGACTTAACCCTGAGACTTAAACCTAATACTTAATCTTAGAGACTTAACCCTTAGACTTAACCTTAAGACTTAACCCTAACACTTATAATTAAGACTTAACCTTAAGACTTAACCTTGTGACTTAACCTTAAAAACTAAACCTGAGACTTAACCCTAAGACTTAAACTTAAAACTTAACCCTAAGACTTAACCCTATGATTTAAACCTAAGACTTAACTTAAACATAAGACTTAACCCTAAGGCATAACCCTGAGACTTAACCCTACGACTGAACCCTAAGACTAAACCCTAAGACTTAACCTTAAGACTTAACCCTAAGTCTTAACCCTGAGATTAACCGTGAGACTTAACCCAAGGATTTATCCCCAAGACTTAAAATTAAGACTTAAATTTATGACATAGCCATAAGAGTTAACCCTGAGATTAAATCTTATGACTTTAACCCTAAGACTTAATATTAATACTTAACCTTAAGACAACACCCTAAGACTTAACCCTAAGACAATAAACCTAAGACGTAACCTTAAATACTTAACTCTAAGTCTTAACCTTAAGACTTAACCCTAAGACATAACTCCAAGGCTTAATCTTAAGTCTTAACCTTAAGACCTAACCCTAAGATTTAACCTTAAGACGTGATCTTTAAGACATAACCCTAAGAATTAACCCTAAGACTTAAATTTAATACTTAACCCTAAGACTTAACCCTAAGACTTAATCCTAAGACATAACCCTGAGACTGAAACCTAAGACTTAACCTTAATGCTTAACCCTAAGTCATAACCCTGAGACTTAACATTGAAACTTAGCCTTGAAACTTAACCCTGAGACTTAACCCTAAGCCATATCCCCAAGACTTAACTCTAAGACGTAAACCTAAGACTCAATCCATAAGACTTAACCTTAAGACTTAACCCTAAGTCTCAGCCTTAAGACAGAACCTTACGACTTAACCCTGGGACTTAACCTTGAGACCTTACCTTGAGCCTTAACCCTGAGACTTATCCCTAAGACTTAACCATGAGACTTAACCTTCAGATTTACCGTTAAGTCTTAACTACAAGACTAAACCTTAAAACATAACCTTAAGACTTAACCGTAAGACATAAACCTGAGACTTAACCCTAAGACTTGACTAGAAGACTTAACCCTAAAACTTAACCTTAAGACTTAACCATAAAAATTAAGCCTAAGACTTAACCCTAAAACTTAACCTTAAGGCTCAACCTTAAGACTTGACGTTAAGACTTAAGTTTAAGACTTAACCTTAATACTTTACCCTAAGACGTAAGCCAAAAACTTAACCCTAAGACTTAACCCTAAAGACTTAACTATAAGACTTAACCCTAAGTCTTAACCTTAAGACCTAACTTTAATATTCAAACTTAACACTTAACCTTAGGAGTTAACCCTTAGACTTAACCTTATAACTTAACCCTAAGACATAACATTAAGAGGTAACCATAAGACTTAACTGTAAGACTTAACCTGACACTTAACATTAAGACTTAACCCTAAGAAACAATCCTAAAACTTAACCCTAAGGATTAACATAATGACTTCACCTTAAGACTTGATCCTAAGACTTCACCTTAAGACTTATCCCTAAGACATAACCCTAAGACTTAAATTTACGACTTAACCATAAGACTTAACCCTAAGACTTATCCCTAAGACATAACCCTAAGACTTAAATTTAGGACTTAACCACAAGACTTAACCCTAAGACTTAATACTAATACTTAACCTAAGACTTAACCCTGAGACTTAACCTTAAGACTTAACCCTAAGATTTAACCTTAAGACTTAACCCTAAGACTTATCCCTGAGACTTAACCCTAAGACTTATCCCCAAACCTTAACCTTAAGACTTATTATTAAGATTTAAATTTAAGACTGAATCTTAAGACATAATACTAAGGCTTAACCTTAAGACTTATCCCTAAGACTTAACCCTGAGAATTTAATATAAGACTGAACCTTAGGATGTAACCCTAAGACTTAACACTATAACTTAACCGAAGACAACACTAAGACTTAAATTTAAGACTAAACTTTTAGACTTAACCCTAAGACGTGAACTTAAGAATTAAACATAAATCTTAACCCTGACACTTAACCCTAAGACGTATCCCAAAGACTTAAATTTAAGACTTAAACCTAAGACTCAAACCCTAGGACTTAAGATTTAACCTTAAGACTTAACACAAAGATTTAACCCTAAGATTTAGATTTATGAGTTAACCTTAAGACTTAATCCTAAGACTTAACACTAAGACTTAACCTTAAGACATAACCATAACACTTAAATCTAAGACTTAACCTTAACACTTAACCGTAAGACATAACCTTAAGATTTAACGCTAAGACTCAAATTTACGTCTTATCCTTAAGGCTTAACCCTAAGACTTAAATTTAGGTCTTAACCTTAACAGTTAACCCTAAGACTTAACCCTGAGACTTAAACCTAAGACTTAACCCTAAGACATAACCCTGAGACTTAACCTTAAGACTTAACCTTAAAACTTAACCCTAGGACTTGAATTTAAGACTTAACCTTAAGACTTATCCCTAAGACTTAACCCTGAGACTTAAACCTAATACTTACTCTTAGAGACTTAACCCTTAGACTTAACCTTAAGACTTAACCCTAACACTTATAATTAAGACTTAACCTTGTGACTTAACCTTAAAAACTAAACCTGAGACTTAACCCTAAGACTTAAACTTAAAACTTAACCCTAAGACTTAACCCTATGATTTAAACCTAAGACTTAACTTAAACATAAGACTTAACCCTAAGGCATAACCCTGAGACTTAACCCTACGACTGAACCCTAAGACTAAACCCTAAGACTTAACCTTAAGACTTAACCCTAAGTCTTAACCCTGAGATTAACCGTGAGACTTAACCCAAAGATTTATCCCCAAGACTTAAAATTAAGACTTAAACTTATGACATAGCCATAAGAGTTAACCCTGAGATTAAATCTTATGACTTTAACCCTAAGACTTAATATTAATACTTAACCTTAAGACAACACCCTAAGACTTAACCCTAAGACAATAAACCTAAGACGTAACCTTAAATACTTAACTCTAAGTCTTAACCTTAAGACTTAACCCTAAGACATAACTCTAAGACTTAATCTTAAGTCTTAACCTTAAGACCTAACCCTAAGATTTAACCTTAAGACGTGATCTTTAGGACATAACCCTAAGAATTAACCCTAAGACTTAAATTTAATACTTAACCCTAAGACTTAACCCTAAGACTTAATCCTAAGACATAACCCTGAGACTGAAACCTAAGACTTAACCTTAATGCTTAACCCTAAGTCATAACCCTGAGACTTAACATTGAAACTTAGCCTTGAAACTTAACCCTGAGACTTAACCCTAAGCCATATCCCCAAGACTTAACTCTAAGACGTAAACCTAAGACTCAATCCATAAGACTTAACCTTAAGACTTAACCCTAAGTCTCAGCCTTAAGACAGAACCTTACGACTTAACCCTGGGACTTAACCTTGAGACCTTACCTTGAGCCTTAACCCTGAGACTTATCCCTAAGACTTAACCATGAGACTTAACCTTCAGATTTACCGTTAAGTCTTAACTACAAGACTAAACCTTAAAACATAACCTTAAGACTTAACCGTAAGACATAAACCTGAGACTTAACCCTAAGACTTAACTAGAAGACTTAACCCTAAAACTTAACCTTAAGACTTAACCATAAAAATTAAGCCTAAGACTTAACCCTAAAACTTAACCTTAAGGCTCAACCTTAAGACTTGACGTTAAGACTTAAGTTTAAGACTTAACCTTAATACTTTACCCTAAGACGTAAGCCAAAAACTTAACCCTAAGACTTAACCCTAAAGACTTAACTATAAGACTTAACCCTAAGTCTTAACCTTAAGACCTAACTTTAATATTCAAACTTAACACTTAACCTTAGGAGTTAACCCTTAGACTTAACCTTATAACTTAACCCTAAGACATAACATTAAGAGGTAACCATAAGACTTAACTGTAAGACTTAACCTGACACTTAACATTAAGACTTAACCCTAAGAAACAATCCTAAAACTTAACCCTAAGGATTAACATAATGACTTCACCTTAAGACTTGATCCTAAGACTTCACCTTAAGACTTATCCCTAAGACATAACCCTAAGACTTAAATTTACGACTTAACCATAAGACTTAACCCTAAGACTTATCCCTAAGACATAACCCTAAGACTTAAATTTAGGACTTAACCACAAGACTTAACCCTAAGACTTAATACTAATACTTAACCTAAGACTTAACCCTGAGACTTAACCTTAAGACTTAACCCTAAGATTTAACCTTAAGACTTAACCCTAAGACTTATCCCTGAGACTTAACCCTAAGACTTATCCCTGAGACTTAACCCTAAGACTTATCCCCAAACCTTAACCTTAAGACTTATTATTAAGATTTAAATTTAAGACTGAATCTTAAGACATAATACTAAGGCTTAACCTTAAGACTTATCCCTAAGACTTAACCCTGAGAATTTAATATAAGACTGAACCTTAGGATGTAACCCTAAGACTTAACACTATAACTTAACCGAAGACAACACTAAGACTTAAATTTAAGACTAAACTTTTAGACTTAACCCTAAGACGTAAACTTAAGAATTAAACATAAATCTTAACCCTGACACTTAACCCTAAGACGTATCCCAAAGACTTAAATTTAAGACTTAAACCTAAGACTCAAACCCTAGGACTTAAGATTTAACCTTAAGACTTAACACAAAGATTTAACCCTAAGATTTAGATTTATGAGTTAACCTTAAGACTTAATCCTAAGACTTAACACTAAGACTTAACCTTAAGACATAACCATAACACTTAAATCTAAGACTTAACCTTAACACTTAACCGTAAGACATAACCTTAAGATTTAACGCTAAGACTCAAATTTACGTCTTATCCTTAAGGCTTAACCCTAAGACTTAAATTTAGGTCTTAACCTTAACAGTTAACCCTAAGACTTAACCCTGAGACTTAAACCTAAGACTTAACCCTAAGACATAACCCTGAGACTTAACCTTAAGACTTAACCTTAAAACTTAACCCTAGGACTTGAATTTAAGACTTAACCTTAAGACTTATCCCTAAGACTTAACCCTGAGACTTAAACCTAATACTTAATCTTAGAGACTTAACCCTTAGACTTAACCTTAAGACTTAACCCTAACACTTATAATTAAGACTTAACCTTAAGACTTAACCTTGTGACTTAACCTTAAAAACTAAACCTGAGACTTAACCCTAAGACTTAAACTTAAAACTTAACCCTAAGACTTAACCCTATGATTTAAACCTAAGACTTAACTTAAACATAAGACTTAACCCTAAGGCATAACCCTGAGACTTAACCCTACGACTGAACCCTAAGACTAAACCCTAAGACTTAACCTTAAGACTTAACCCTAAGTCTTAACCCTGAGATTAACCGTGAGACTTAACCCAAAGATTTATCCCCAAGACTTAAAATTAAGACTTAAACTTATGACATAACCATAAGAGTTAACCCTGAGATTAAATCTTATGACTTTAACCCTAAGACTTAATATTAATACTTAACCTTAAGACAACACCCTAAGACTTAACCCTAAGACAATAAACCTAAGACGTAACCTTAAATACTTAACTCTAAGTCTTAACCTTAAGACTTAACCCTAAGACATAACTCTAAGACTTAATCTTAAGTCTTAACCTTAAGACCTAACCCTAAGATTTAACCTTAAGACGTGATCTTTAGGACATAACCCTAAGAATTAACCCTAAGACTTAAATTTAATACTTAACCCTAAGACTTAATCCTAAGACATAACCCTGAGACTGAAACCTAAGACTTAACCTTAATGCTTAACCCTAAGTCATAACCCTGAGACTTAACATTGAAACTTAGCCTTGAAACTTAACCCTGAGACTTAACCCTAAGCCATATCCCCAAGACTTAACTCTAAGACGTAAACCTAAGACTCAATCCATAAGACTTAACCTTAAGACTTAACCCTAAGTCTCAGCCTTAAGACAGAACCTTACGACTTAACCCTGGGACTTAACCTTGAGACCTTACCTTGAGCCTTAACCCTGAGACTTATCCCTAAGACTTAACCATGAGACTTAACCTTCAGATTTACCGTTAAGTCTTAACTACAAGACTAAACCTTAAAACATAACCTTAAGACTTAACCGTAAGACATAAACCTGAGACTTAACCCTAAGACTTGACTAGAAGACTTAACCCTAAAACTTAACCTTAAGACTTAACCATAAAAATTAAGCCTAAGACTTAACCCTAAAACTTAACCGTAAGGCTCAACCTTAAGACTTGACGTTAAGACTTAAGTTTAAGACTTAACCTTAATACTTTACCCTAAGACGTAAGCCAAAAACTTAACCCTAAGACTTAACCCTAAAGACTTAACTATAAGACTTAACCCTAAGTCTTAACCTTAAGACCTAACTTTAATATTCAAACTTAACACTTAACCTTAGGAGTTAACCCTTAGACTTAACCTTATAACTTAACCCTAAGACATAACATTAAGAGGTAACCATAAGACTTAACTGTAAGACTTAACCTGACACTTAACATTAAGACTTAACCCTAAGAAACAATCCTAAAACTTAACCCTAAGGATTAACATAATGACTTCACCTTAAGACTTGATCCTAAGACTTCACCTTAAGACTTATCCCTAAGACATAACCCTAAGACTTAAATTTACGACTTAACCACAAGACTTAACCCTAAGACTTAATACTAATACTTAACCTAAGACTTAACCCTGAGACTTAACCTTAAGACTTAACCCTAAGATTTAACCTTAAGACTTAACCCTAAGACTTATCCCTGAGACTTAACCCTAAGACTTATCCCTGAGACTTAACCCTAAGACTTATCCCCAAACCTTAACCTTAAGACTTATTATTAAGATTTAAATTTAAGACTGAATCTTAAGACATAATACTAAGGCTTAACCTTAAGACTTATCCCTAAGACTTAACCCTGAGAATTTAATATAAGACTGAACCTTAGGATGTAACCCTAAGACTTAACACTATAACTTAACCGAAGACAACACTAAGACTTAAATTTAAGACTAAACTTTTAGACTTAACCCTAAGACGTGAACTTAAGAATTAAACATAAATCTTAACCCTGACACTTAACCCTAAGACGTATCCCAAAGACTTAAATTTAAGACTTAAACCTAAGACTCAAACCCTAGGACTTAAGATTTAACCTTAAGACTTAACACAAAGATTTAACCCTAAGATTTAGATTTATGAGTTAACCTTAAGACTTAATCCTAAGACTTAACACTAAGACTTAACCTTAAGACATAACCATAACACTTAAATCTAAGACTTAACCTTAACACTTAACCGTAAGACATAACCTTAAGATTTAACGCTAAGACTCAAATTTACGTCTTATCCTTAAGGCTTAACCCTAAGACTTAAATTTAGGTCTTAACCTTAACAGTTAACCCTAAGACTTAACCCTGAGACTTAAACCTAAGACTTAACCCTAAGACATAACCCTGAGACTTAACCTTAAGACTTAACCTTAAAACTTAACCCTAGGACTTGAATTTAAGACTTAACCTTAAGACTTATCCCTAAGACTTAACCCTGAGACTTAAACCTAATACTTAATCTTAGAGACTTAACCCTTAGACTTAACCTTAAGACTTAACCCTAACACTTATAATTAAGACTTAACCTTAAGACTTAACCTTGTGACTTAACCTTAAAAACTAAACCTGAGACTTAACCCTAAGACTTAAACTTAAAACTTAACCCTAAGACTTAACCCTATGATTTAAACCTAAGACTTAACTTAAACATAAGACTTAACCCTAAGGCATAACCCTGAGACTTAACCCTACGACTGAACCCTAAGACTAAACCCTAAGACTTAACCTTAAGACTTAACCCTAAGTCTTAACCCTGAGATTAACCGTGAGACTTAACCCAAAGATTTATCCCCAAGACTTAAAATTAAGACTTAAACTTATGACATAGCCATAAGAGTTAACCCTGAGATTAAATCTTATGACTTTAACCCTAAGACTTAATATTAATACTTAACCTTAAGACAACACCCTAAGACTTAACCCTAAGACAATAAACCTAAGACGTAACCTTAAATACTTAACTCTAAGTCTTAACCTTAAGACTTAACCCTAAGACATAACTCCAAGGCTTAATCTTAAGTCTTAACCTTAAGACCTAACCCTAAGATTTAACCTTAAGACGTGATCTTTAGGACATAACCCTAAGAATTAACCCTAAGACTTAAATTTAATACTTAACCCTAAGACTTAACCCTAAGACTTAACCCTAAGACATAACCCTGAGACTGAAACCTAAGACTTAACCTTAATGCTTAACCCTAAGTCATAACCCTGAGACTTAACATTGAAACTTAGCCTTGAAACTTAACCCTGAGACTTAAGCCTAAGCCATATCCCCAAGACTTAACTCTAAGACGTAAACCTAAGACTCAATCCATAAGACTTAACCTTAAGACTTAACCCTAAGTCTCAGCCTTAAGACAGAACCTTACGACTTAACCCTGGGACTTAACCTTGAGACCTTACCTTGAGCCTTAACCCTGAGACTTATCCCTAAGACTTAACCATGAGACTTAACCTTCAGATTTACCGTTAAGTCTTAACTACAAGACTAAACCTTAAAACATAACCTTAAGACTTAACCGTAAGACATAAACCTGAGACTTAACCCTAAGACTTGACTAGAAGACTTAACCCTAAAACTTAACCTTAAGACTTAACCATAAAAATTAAGCCTAAGACTTAACCCTAAAACTTAACCTTAAGGCTCAACCTTAAGACTTGACGTTAAGACTTAAGTTTAAGACTTAACCTTAATACTTTACCCTAAGACGTAAGCCAAAAACTTAACCCTAAGACTTAACCCTAAAGACTTAACTATAAGACTTAACCCTAAGTCTTAACCTTAAGACCTAACTTTAATATTCAAACTTAACACTTAACCTTAGGAGTTAACCCTTAGACTTAACCTTATAACTTAACCCTAAGACATAACATTAAGAGGTAACCATAAGACTTAACTGTAAGACTTAACCTGACACTTAACATTAAGACTTAACCCTAAGAAACAATCCTAAAACTTAACCCTAAGGATTAACATAATGACTTCACCTTAAGACTTGATCCTAAGACTTCACCTTAAGACTTATCCCTAAGACATAACCCTAAGACTTAAATTTACGACTTAACCATAAGACTTAACCCTAAGACTTATCCCTAAGACATAACCCTAAGACTTAAATTTAGGACTTAACCACAAGACTTAACCCTAAGACTTAATACTAATACTTAACCTAAGACTTAACCCTGAGACTTAACCTTAAGACTTAACCCTAAGATTTAACCTTAAGACTTAACCCTAAGACTTATCCCTGAGACTTAACCCTAAGACTTATCCCCAAACCTTAACCTTAAGACTTATTATTAAGATTTAAATTTAAGACTGAATCTTAAGACATAATACTAAGGCTTAACCTTAAGACTTATCCCTAAGACTTAACCCTGAGAATTTAATATAAGACTGAACCTTAGGATGTAACCCTAAGACTTAACACTATAACTTAACCGAAGACAACACTAAGACTTAAATTTAAGACTAAACTTTTAGACTTAACCCTAAGACGTAAACTTAAGAATTAAACATAAATCTTAACCCTGACACTTAACCCTAAGACGTATCCCAAAGACTTAAATTTAAGACTTAAACCTAAGACTCAAACCCTAGGACTTAAGATTTAACCTTAAGACTTAACACAAAGATTTAACCCTAAGATTTAGATTTATGAGTTAACCTTAAGACTTAATCCTAAGACTTAACACTAAGACTTAACCTTAAGACATAACCATAACACTTAAATCTAATACTTAACCTTAACACTTAACCGTAAGACATAACCTTAAGATTTAACGCTAAGACTCAAATTTACGTCTTATCCTTAAGGCTTAACCCTAAGACTTAAATTTAGGTCTTAACCTTAACAGTTAACCCTAAGACTTAACCCTGAGACTTAAACCTAAGACTTAACCCTAAGACATAACCCTGAGACTTAACCTTAAGACTTAACCTTAAAACTTAACCCTAGGACTTGAATTTAAGACTTAACCTTAAGACTTATCCCTAAGACTTAACCCTGAGACTTAAACCTAATACTTAATCTTAGAGACTTAACCCTTAGACTTAACCTTAAGACTTAACCCTAACACTTATAATTAAGACTTAACCTTAAGACTTAACCTTGTGACTTAACCTTAAAAACTAAACCTGAGACTTAACCCTAAGACTTAAACTTAAAACTTAACCCTAAGACTTAACCCTATGATTTAAACCTAAGACTTAACTTAAACATAAGACTTAACCCTAAGGCATAACCCTGAGACTTAACCCTACGACTGAACCCTAAGACTAAACCCTAAGACTTAACCTTAAGACTTAACCCTAAGTCTTAACCCTGAGATTAACCGTGAGACTTAACCCAAAGATTTATCCCCAAGACTTAAAATTAAGACTTAAACTTATGACATAGCCATAAGAGTTAACCCTGAGATTAAATCTTATGACTTTAACCCTAAGACTTAATATTAATACTTAACCTTAAGACAACACCCTAAGACTTAACCCTAAGACAATAAACCTAAGACGTAACCTTAAATACTTAACTCTAAGTCTTAACCTTAAGACTTAACCCTAAGACATAACTCCAAGGCTTAATCTTAAGTCTTAACCTTAAGACCTAACCCTAAGATTTAACCTTAAGACGTGATCTTTAGGACATAACCCTAAGAATTAACCCTAAGACTTAAATTTAATACTTAACCCTAAGACTTAACCCTAAGACTTAATCCTAAGACATAACCCTGAGACTGAAACCTAAGACTTAACCTTAATGCTTAACCCTAAGTCATAACCCTGAGACTTAACATTGAAACTTAGCCTTGAAACTTAACCCTGAGACTTAACCCTAAGCCATATCCCCAAGACTTAACTCTAAGACGTAAACCTAAGACTCAATCCATAAGACTTAACCTTAAGACTTAACCCTAAGTCTCAGCCTTAAGACAGAACCTTACGACTTAACCCTGGGACTTAACCTTGAGACCTTACCTTGAGCCTTAACCCTGAGACTTATCCCTAAGACTTAACCATGAGACTTAACCTTCAGATTTACCGTTAAGTCTTAACTACAAGACTAAACCTTAAAACATAACCTTAAGACTTAACCGTAAGACATAAACCTGAGACTTAACCCTAAGACTTAACTAGAAGACTTAACCCTAAAACTCTAACCTTAAGACTTAACCATAAAAATTAAGCCTAAGACTTAACCCTAAAACTTAACCTTAAGGCTCAACCTTAAGACTTGACGTTAAGACTTAAGTTTAAGACTTAACCTTAATACTTTACCCTAAGACGTAAGCCAAAAACTTAACCCTAAGACTTAACCCTAAAGACTTAACTATAAGACTTAACCCTAAGTCTTAACCTTAAGACCTAACTTTAATATTCAAACTTAACACTTAACCTTAGGAGTTAACCCTTAGACTTAACCTTATAACTTAACCCTAAGACATAACATTAAGAGGTAACCATAAGACTTAACTGTAAGACTTAACCTGACACTTAACATTAAGACTTAACCCTAAGAAACAATCCTAAAACTTAACCCTAAGGATTAAGATAATGACTTCACCTTAAGACTTGATCCTAAGACTTCACCTTAAGACTTATCCCTAAGACATAACCCTAAGACTTAAATTTACAACTTAACCATAAGACTTAACCCTAAGACTTATCCCTAAGACATAACCCTAAGACTTAAATTTAGGACTTAACCACAAGACTTAACCCTAAGACTTAATACTAATACTTAACCTAAGACTTAACCCTGAGACTTAACCTTAAGACTTAACCCTAAGATTTAACCTTAAGACTTAACCCTAAGACTTATCCCTGAGACTTAACCCTAAGACTTATCCCTGAGACTTAACCCTAAGACTTATCCCCAAACCTTAACCTTAAGACTTATTATTAAGATTTAAATTTAAGACTGAATCTTAAGACATAATACTAAGGCTTAACCTTAAGACTTATCCCTAAGACTTAACCCTGAGAATTTAATATAAGACTGAACCTTAGGATGTAACCCTAAGACTTAACACTATAACTTAACCGAAGACAACACTAAGACTTAAATTTAAGACTAAACTTTTAGACTTAACCCTAAGACGTGAACTTAAGAATTAAACATAAATCTTAACCCTGACACTTAACCCTAAGACGTATCCCAAAGACTTAAATTTAAGACTTAAACCTAAGACTCAAACCCTAGGACTTAAGATTTAACCTTAAGACTTAACACAAAGATTTAACCCTAAGATTTAGATTTATGAGTTAACCTTAAGACTTAATCCTAAGACTTAACACTAAGACTTAACCTTAAGACATAACCATAACACTTAAATCTAAGACTTAACCTTAACACTTAACCGTAAGACATAACCTTAAGATTTAACGCTAAGACTCAAATTTACGTCTTATCCTTAAGGCTTAACCCTAAGACTTAAATTTAGGTCTTAACCTTAACAGTTAACCCTAAGACTTAACCCTGAGACTTAAACCTAAGACTTAACCCTAAGACATAACCCTGAGACTTAACCTTAAGACTTAACCTTAAAACTTAACCCTAGGACTTGAATTTAAGACTTAACCTTAAGACTTATCCCTAAGACTTAACCCTGAGACTTAAACCTAATACTTAATCTTAGAGACTTAACCCTTAGACTTAACCTTAAGACTTAACCCTAACACTTATAATTAAGACTTAACCTTAAGACTTAACCTTGTGACTTAACCTTAAAAACTAAACCTGAGACTTAACCCTAAGACTTAAACTTAAAACTTAACCCTAAGACTTAACCCTATGATTTAAACCTAAGACTTAACTTAAACATAAGACTTAACCCTAAGGCATAACCCTGAGACTTAACCCTACGACTGAACCCTAAGACTAAACCCTAAGACTTAACCTTAAGACTTAACCCTAAGTCTTAACCCTGAGATTAACCGTGAGACTTAACCCAAAGATTTATCCCCAAGACTTAAAATTAAGACTTAAATTTATGACATAGCCATAAGAGTTAACCCTGAGATTAAATCTTATGACTTTAACCCTAAGACTTAATATTAATACTTAACCTTAAGACAACACCCTAAGACTTAACCCTAAGACAATAAACCTAAGACGTAACCTTAAATACTTAACTCTAAGTCTTAACCTTAAGACTTAACCCTAAGACATAACTCCAAGGCTTAATCTTAAGTCTTAACCTTAAGACCTAACCCTAAGATTTAACCTTAAGACGTGATCTTTAGGACATAACCCTAAGAATTAACCCTAAGACTTAAATTTAATACTTAACCCTAAGACTTAACCCTAAGACTTAATCCTAAAACATAACCCTGAGACTGAAACCTAAGACTTAACCTTAATGCTTAACCCTAAGTCATAACCCTGAGACTTAACATTGAAACTTAGCCTTGAAACTTAACCCTGAGACTTAACCCTAAGCCATATCCCCAAGACTTAACTCTAAGACGTAAACCTAAGACTCAATCCATAAGACTTAACCTTAAGACTTAACCCTAAGTCTAAGCCTTAAGACAGAACCTTACGACTTAACCCTGGGACTTAACCTTGAGACCTTACCTTGAGCCTTAACCCTGAGACTTATCCCTAAGACTTAACCATGAGACTTAACCTTCAGATTTACCGTTAAGTCTTAACTACAAGACTAAACCTTAAAACATAACCTTAAGACTTAACCGTAAGACATAAACCTGAGACTTAACCCTAAGACTTAACTAGAAGACTTAACCCTAAAACTCTAACCTTAAGACTTAACCATAAAAATTAAGCCTAAGACTTAACCCTAAAACTTAACCTTAAGGCTCAACCTTAAGACTTGACGTTAAGACTTAAGTTTAAGACTTAACCTTAATACTTTACCCTAAGACGTAAGCCAAAAACTTAACCCTAAGACTTAACCCTAAAGACTTAACTATAAGACTTAACCCTAAGTCTTAACCTTAAGACCTAACTTTAATATTCAAACTTAACACTTAACCTTAGGAGTTAACCCTTAGACTTAACCTTATAACTTAACCCTAAGACATAACATTAAGAGGTAACCATAAGACTTAACTGTAAGACTTAACCTGACACTTAACATTAAGACTTAACCCTAAGAAACAATCCTAAAACTTAACCCTAAGGATTAAGATAATGACTTCACCTTAAGACTTGATCCTAAGACTTCACCTTAAGACTTATCCCTAAGACATAACCCTAAGACTTAAATTTACGACTTAACCATAAGACTTAACCCTAAGACTTATCCCTAAGACATAACCCTAAGACTTAAATTTAGGACTTAACCACAAGACTTAACCCTAAGACTTAATACTAATACTTAACCTAAGACTTAACCCTGAGACTTAACCTTAAGACTTAACCCTAAGATTTAACCTTAAGACTTAACCCTAAGACTTATCCCTGAGACTTAATCCTAAGACTTATCCCCAAACCTTAACCTTAAGACTTATTATTAAGATTTAAATTTAAGACTGAATCTTAAGACATAATACTAAGGCTTAACCTTAAGACTTATCCCTAAGACTTAACCCTGAGAATTTAATATAAGACTGAACCTTAGGATGTAACCCTAAGACTTAACACTATAACTTAACCGAAGACAACACTAAGACTTAAATTTAAGACTAAACTTTTAGACTTAACCCTAAGACGTAAACTTAAGAATTAAACATAAATCTTAACCCTGACACTTAACCCTAAGACGTATCCCAAAGACTTAAATTTAAGACTTAAACCTAAGACTCAAACCCTAGGACTTAAGATTTAACCTTAAGACTTAACACAAAGATTTAACCCTAAGATTTAGATTTATGAGTTAACCTTAAGACTTAATCCTAAGACTTAACACTAAGACTTAACCTTAAGACATAACCATAACACTTAAATCTAAGACTTAACCTTAACACTTAACCGTAAGACATAACCTTAAGATTTAACGCTAAGACTCAAATTTACGTCTTATCCTTAAGGCTTAACCCTAAGACTTAAATTTAGGTCTTAACCTTAACAGTTAACCCTAAGACTTAACCCTGAGACTTAAACCTAAGACTTAACCCTAAGACATAACCCTGAGACTTAACCTTAAGACTTAACCTTAAAACTTAACCCTAGGACTTGAATTTAAGACTTAACCTTAAGACTTATCCCTAAGACTTAACCCTGAGACTTAAACCTAATACTTAATCTTAGAGACTTAACCCTTAGACTTAACCTTAAGACTTAACCCTAACACTTATAATTAAGACTTAACCTTAAGACTTAACCTTGTGACTTAACCTTAAAAACTAAACCTGAGACTTAACCCTAAGACTTAAACTTAAAACTTAACCCTAAGACTTAACCCTATGATTTAAACCTAAGACTTAACTTAAACCTAAGACTTAACCCTAAGGCATAACCCTGAGACTTAACCCTACGACTGAACCCTAAGACTAAACCCTAAGACTTAACCTTAAGACTTAACCCTAAGTCTTAACCCTGAGATTAACCGTGAGACTTAACCCAAAGATTTATCCCCAAGACTTAAAATTAAGACTTAAATTTATGACATAGCCATAAGAGTTAACCCTGAGATTAAATCTTATGACTTTAACCCTAAGACTTAATATTAATACTTAACCTTAAGACAACACCCTAAGACTTAACCCTAAGACAATAAACCTAAGACGTAACCTTAAATACTTAACTCTAAGTCTTAACCTTAAGACTTAACCCTAAGACATAACTCCAAGGCTTAATCTTAAGTCTTAACCTTAAGACCTAACCCTAAGATTTAACCTTAAGACGTGATCTTTAGGACATAACCCTAAGAATTAACCCTAAGACTTAAATTTAATACTTAACCCTAAGACTTAACCCTAAGACTTAATCCTAAGACATAACCCTGAGACTGAAACCTAAGACTTAACCTTAATGCTTAACCCTAAGTCATAACCCTGAGACTTAACATTGAAACTTAGCCTTGAAACTTAACCCTGAGACTTAAGCCTAAGCCATATCCCCAAGACTTAACTCTAAGACGTAAACCTAAGACTCAATCCATAAGACTTAACCTTAAGACTTAACCCTAAGTCTCAGCCTTAAGACAGAACCTTACGACTTAACCCTGGGACTTAACCTTGAGACCTTACCTTGAGCCTTAACCCTGAGACTTATCCCTAAGACTTAACCATGAGACTTAACCTTCAGATTTACCGTTAAGTCTTAACTACAAGACTAAACCTTAAAACATAACCTTAAGACTTAACCGTAAGACATAAACCTGAGACTTAACCCTAAGACTTGACTAGAAGACTTAACCCTAAAACTTAACCTTAAGACTTAACCATAAAAATTAAGCCTAAGACTTAACCCTAAAACTTAACCTTAAGGCTCAACCTTAAGACTTGACGTTAAGACTTAAGTTTAAGACTTAACCTTAATACTTTACCCTAAGACGTAAGCCAAAAACTTAACCCTAAGACTTAACCCTAAAGACTTAACTATAAGACTTAACCCTAAGTCTTAACCTTAAGACCTAACTTTAATATTCAAACTTAACACTTAACCTTAGGAGTTAACCCTTAGACTTAACCTTATAACTTAACCCTAAGACATAACATTAAGAGGTAACCATAAGACTTAACTGTAAGACTTAACCTGACACTTAACATTAAGACTTAACCCTAAGAAACAATCCTAAATCTTAACCCTAAGGATTAAGATAATGACTTCACCTTAAGACTTGATCCTAAGACTTCACCTTAAGACTTATCCCTAAGACATAACCCTAAGACTTAAATTTACGACTTAACCATAAGACTTAACCCTAAGACTTATCCCTAAGACATAACCCTAAGACTTAAATTTAGGACTTAACCACAAGACTTAACCCTAAGACTTAATACTAATACTTAACCTAAGACTTAACCCTGAGACTTAACCTTAAGACTTAACCCTAAGATTTAACCTTAAGACTTAACCCTAAGACTTATCCCTGAGACTTAACCCTAAGACTTATCCCTGAGACTTAACCCTAAGACTTATCCCCAAACCTTAACCTTAAGACTTATTATTAAGATTTAAATTTAAGACTGAATCTTAAGACATAATACTAAGGCTTAACCTTAAGACTTATCCCTAAGACTTAACCCTGAGAATTTAATATAAGACTGAACCTTAGGATGTAACCCTAAGACTTAACACTATAACTTAACCGAAGACAACACTAAGACTTAAATTTAAGACTAAACTTTTAGACTTAACCCTAAGACGTAAACTTAAGAATTAAACATAAATCTTAACCCTGACACTTAACCCTAAGACGTATCCCAAAGACTTAAATTTAAGACTTAAACCTAAGACTCAAACCCTAGGACTTAAGATTTAACCTTAAGACTTAACACAAAGATTTAACCCTAAGATTTAGATTTATGAGTTAACCTTAAGACTTAATCCTAAGACTTAACACTAAGACTTAACCTTAAGACATAACCATAACACTTAAATCTAAGACTTAACCTTAACACTTAACCGTAAGACATAACCTTAAGATTTAACGCTAAGACTCAAATTTACGTCTTATCCTTAAGGCTTAACCCTAAGACTTAAATTTAGGTCTTAACCTTAACAGTTAACCCTAAGACTTAACCCTGAGACTTAAACCTAAGACTTAACCCTAAGACATAACCCTGAGACTTAACCTTAAGACTTAACCTTAAAACTTAACCCTAGGACTTGAATTTAAGACTTAACCTTAAGACTTATCCCTAAGACTTAACCCTGAGACTTAAACCTAATACTTAATCTTAGAGACTTAACCCTTAGACTTAACCTTAAGACTTAACCCTAACACTTATAATTAAGACTTAACCTTAAGACTTAACCTTGTGACTTAACCTTAAAAACTAAACCTGAGACTTAACCCTAAGACTTAAACTTAAAACTTAACCCTAAGACTTAACCCTATGATTTAAACCTAAGACTTAACTTAAACATAAGACTTAACCCTAAGGCATAACCCTGAGACTTAACCCTACGACTGAACCCTAAGACTAAACCCTAAGACTTAACCTTAAGACTTAACCCTAAGTCTTAACCCTGAGATTAACCGTGAGACTTAACCCAAAGATTTATCCCCAAGACTTAAAATTAAGACTTAAACTTATGACATAGCCATAAGAGTTAACCCTGAGATTAAATCTTATGACTTTAACCCTAAGACTTAATATTAATACTTAACCTTAAGACAACACCCTAAGACTTAACCCTAAGACAATAAACCTAAGACGTAACCTTAAATACTTAACTCTAAGTCTTAACCTTAAGACTTAACCCTAAGACATAACTCCAAGGCTTAATCTTAAGTCTTAACCTTAAGACCTAACCCTAAGATTTAACCTTAAGACGTGATCTTTAGGACATAACCCTAAGAATTAACCCTAAGACTTAAATTTAATACTTAACCCTAAGACTTAACCCTAAGACTTAATCCTAAGACATAACCCTGAGACTGAAACCTAAGACTTAACCTTAATGCTTAACCCTAAGTCATAACCCTGAGACTTAACATTGAAACTTAGCCTTGAAACTTAACCCTGAGACTTAACCCTAAGCCATATCCCCAAGACTTAACTCTAAGACGTAAACCTAAGACTCAATCCATAAGACTTAACCTTAAGACTTAACCCTAAGTCTCAGCCTTAAGACAGAACCTTACGACTTAACCCTGGGACTTAACCTTGAGACCTTACCTTGAGCCTTAACCCTGAGACTTATCCCTAAGACTTAACCATGAGACTTAACCTTCAGATTTACCGTTAAGTCTTAACTACAAGACTAAACCTTAAAACATAACCTTAAGACTTAACCGTAAGACATAAACCTGAGACTTAACCCTAAGACTTGACTAGAAGACTTAACCCTAAAACTTAACCTTAAGACTTAACCATAAAAATTAAGCCTAAGACTTAACCCTAAAACTTAACCTTAAGGCTCAACCTTAAGACTTGACGTTAAGACTTAAGTTTAAGACTTAACCTTAATACTTTACCCTAAGACGTAAGCCAAAAACTTAACCCTAAGACTTAACCCTAAAGACTTAACTATAAGACTTAACCCTAAGTCTTAACCTTAAGACCTAACTTTAATATTCAAACTTAACACTTAACCTTAGGAGTTAACCCTTAGACTTAACCTTATAACTTAACCCTAAGACATAACATTAAGAGGTAACCATAAGACTTAACTGTAAGACTTAACCTGACACTTAACATTAAGACTTAACCCTAAGAAACAATCCTAAAACTTAACCCTAAGGATTAACATAATGACTTCACCTTAAGACTTGATCCTAAGACTTCACCTTAAGACTTATCCCTAAGACATAACCCTAAGACTTAAATTTACGACTTAACCATAAGACTTAACCCTAAGACTTATCCCTAAGACATAACCCTAAGACTTAAATTTAGGACTTAACCACAAGACTTAACCCTAAGACTTAATACTAATACTTAACCTAAGACTTAACCCTGAGACTTAACCTTAAGACTTAACCCTAAGATTTAACCTTAAGACTTAACCCTAAGACTTATCCCTGAGACTTAACCCTAAGACTTATCCCTGAGACTTAACCCTAAGACTTATCCCCAAACCTTAACCTTAAGACTTATTATTAAGATTTAAATTTAAGACTGAATCTTAAGACATAATACTAAGGCTTAACCTTAAGACTTATCCCTAAGACTTAACCCTGAGAATTTAATATAAGACTGAACCTTAGGATGTAACCCTAAGACTTAACACTATAACTTAACCGAAGACAACACTAAGACTTAAATTTAAGACTAAACTTTTAGACTTAACCCTAAGACGTAAACTTAAGAATTAAACATAAATCTTAACCCTGACACTTAACCCTAAGACGTATCCCAAAGACTTAAATTTAAGACTTAAACCTAAGACTCAAACCCTAGGACTTAAGATTTAACCTTAAGACTTAACACAAAGATTTAACCCTAAGATTTAGATTTATGAGTTAACCTTAAGACTTAATCCTAAGACTTAACACTAAGACTTAACCTTAAGACATAACCATAACACTTAAATCTAAGACTTAACCTTAACACTTAACCGTAAGACATAACCTTAAGATTTAACGCTAAGACTCAAATTTACGTCTTATCCTTAAGGCTTAACCCTAAGACTTAAATTTAGGTCTTAACCTTAACAGTTAACCCTAAGACTTAACCCTGAGACTTAAACCTAAGACTTAACCCTAAGACATAACCCTGAGACTTAACCTTAAGACTTAACCTTAAAACTTAACCCTAGGACTTGAATTTAAGACTTAACCTTAAGACTTATCCCTAAGACTTAACCCTGAGACTTAAACCTAATACTTAATCTTAGAGACTTAACCCTTAGACTTAACCTTAAGACTTAACCCTAACACTTATAATTAAGACTTAACCTTAAGACTTAACCTTGTGACTTAACCTTAAAAACTAAACCTGAGACTTAACCCTAAGACTTAAACTTAAAACTTAACCCTAAGACTTAACCCTATGATTTAAACCTAAGACTTAACTTAAACATAAGACTTAACCCTAAGGCATAACCCTGAGACTTAACCCTACGACTGAACCCTAAGACTAAACCCTAAGACTTAACCTTAAGACTTAACCCTAAGTCTTAACCCTGAGATTAACCGTGAGACTTAACCCAAAGATTTATCCCCAAGACTTAAAATTAAGACTTAAACTTATGACATAGCCATAAGAGTTAACCCTGAGATTAAATCTTATGACTTTAACCCTAAGACTTAATATTAATACTTAACCTTAAGACAACACCCTAAGACTTAACCCTAAGACAATAAACCTAAGACGTAACCTTAAATACTTAACTCTAAGTCTTAACCTTAAGACTTAACCCTAAGACATAACTCCAAGGCTTAATCTTAAGTCTTAACCTTAAGACCTAACCCTAAGATTTAACCTTAAGACGTGATCTTTAGGACATAACCCTAAGAATTAACCCTAAGACTTAAATTTAATACTTAACCCTAAGACTTAACCCTAAGACTTAATCCTAAGACATAACCCTGAGACTGAAACCTAAGACTTAACCTTAATGCTTAACCCTAAGTCATAACCCTGAGACTTAACATTGAAACTTAGCCTTGAAACTTAACCCTGAGACTTAACCCTAAGCCATATCCCCAAGACTTAACTCTAAGACGTAAACCTAAGACTCAATCCATAAGACTTAACCTTAAGACTTAACCCTAAGTCTCAGCCTTAAGACAGAACCTTACGACTTAACCCTGGGACTTAACCTTGAGACCTTACCTTGAGCCTTAACCCTGAGACTTATCCCTAAGACTTAACCATGAGACTTAACCTTCAGATTTACCGTTAAGTCTTAACTACAAGACTAAACCTTAAAACATAACCTTAAGACTTAACCGTAAGACATAAACCTGAGACTTAACCCTAAGACTTAACTAGAAGACTTAACCCTAAAACTCTAACCTTAAGACTTAACCATAAAAATTAAGCCTAAGACTTAACCCTAAAACTTAACCTTAAGGCTCAACCTTAAGACTTGACGTTAAGACTTAAGTTTAAGACTTAACCTTAATACTTTACCCTAAGACGTAAGCCAAAAACTTAACCCTAAGACTTAACCCTAAAGACTTAACTATAAGACTTAACCCTAAGTCTTAACCTTAAGACCTAACTTTAATATTCAAACTTAACACTTAACCTTAGGAGTTAACCCTTAGACTTAACCTTATAACTTAACCCTAAGACATAACATTAAGAGGTAACCATAAGACTTAACTGTAAGACTTAACCTGACACTTAACATTAAGACTTAACCCTAAGAAACAATCCTAAAACTTAACCCTAAGGATTAACATAATGACTTCGCCTTAAGACTTGATCCTAAGACTTCACCTTAAGACTTATCCCTAAGACATAACCCTAAGACTTAAATTTACGACTTAACCATAAGACTTAACCATAAGACTTATCCCTAAGACTTAAATTTAGGACTTAACCACAAGACTTAACCCTAAGACTTAATACTAATACTTAACCTAAGACTTAACCCTGAGACTTAACCTTAAGACTTAACCCTAAGATTTAACCTTAAGACTTAACCCTAAGACTTATCCCTGAGACTTAACCCTAAGACTTATCCCTGAGACTTAACCCTAAGACTTATCCCCAAACCTTAACCTTAAGACTTATTATTAAGATTTAAATTTAAGACTGAATCTTAAGACATAATACTAAGGCTTAACCTTAAGACTTATCCCTAAGACTTAACCCTGAGAATTTAATATAAGACTGAACCTTAGGATGTAACTCTAAGACTTAACACTATAACTTAACCGAAGACAACACTAAGACTTAAATTTAAGACTAAACTTTTAGACTTAACCCTAAGACGTAAACTTAAGAATTAAACATAAATCTTAACCCTGACACTTAACCCTAAGACGTATCCCAAAGACTTAAATTTAAGACTTAAACCTAAGACTCAAACCCTAGGACTTAAGATTTAACCTTAAGACTTAACACAAAGATTTAACCCTAAGATTAAATTTATGAGTTAACCTTAAGACTTAATCCTAAGACTTAACACTAAGACTTAACCTTAAGACATAACCATAACACTTAAATCTAAGACTTAACCTTAACACTTAACCGTAAGACATAACCTTAAGATTTAACGCTAAAGCTCAAATTTACGTCTTATCCTTAAGGCTTAACCCTAAGACTTAAATTTAGGTCTTAACCTTAACAGTTAACCCTAAGACTTAACCCTGAGACTTAAACCTAAGACTTAACCCTAAGACATAACCCTGAGACTTAACCTTAAGACTTAACCTTAAAACTTAACCCTAGGACTTGAATTTAAGACTTAACCTTAAGACTTATCCCTAAGACTTAACCCTGAGACTTAAACCTAATACTTAATCTTAGAGACTTAACCCTTAGACTTAACCTTAAGACTTAACCCTAACACTTATAATTAAGACTTAACCTTAAGACTTAACCTTGTGACTTAACCTTAAAAACTAAACCTGAGACTTAACCCTAAGACTTAAACTTAAAACTTAACCCTAAGACTTAACCCTATGATTTAAACCTAAGACTTAACTTAAACATAAGACTTAACCCTAAGGCATAACCCTGAGACTTAACCCTACGACTGAACCCTAAGACTAAACCCTAAGACTTAACCTTAAGACTTAACCCTAAGTCTTAACCCTGAGATTAACCGTGAGACTTAACCCAAAGATTTATCCCCAAGACTTAAAATTAAGACTTAAACTTATGACATAGCCATAAGAGTTAACCCTGAGATTAAATCTTATGACTTTAACCCTAAGACTTAATATTAATACTTAACCTTAAGACAACACCCTAAGACTTAACCCTAAGACAATAAACCTAAGACGTAACCTTAAATACTTAACTCTAAGTCTTAACCTTAAGACTTAACCCTAAGACATAACTCCAAGGCTTAATCTTAAGTCTTAACCTTAAGACCTAACCCTAAGATTTAACCTTAAGACGTGATCTTTAGGACATAACCCTAAGAATTAACCCTAAGACTTAAATTTAATACTTAACCCTAAGACTTAACCCTAAGACTTAATCCTAAGACATAACCCTGAGACTGAAACCTAAGACTTAACCTTAATGCTTAACCCTAAGTCATAACCCTGAGACTTAACATTGAAACTTAGCCTTGAAACTTAACCCTGAGACTTAAGCCTAAGCCATATCCCCAAGACTTAACTCTAAGACGTAAACCTAAGACTCAATCCATAAGACTTAACCTTAAGACTTAACCCTAAGTCTCAGCCTTAAGACAGAACCTTACGACTTAACCCTGGGACTTAACCTTGAGACCTTACCTTGAGCCTTAACCCTGAGACTTATCCCTAAGACTTAACCATGAGACTTAACCTTCAGATTTACCGTTAAGTCTTAACTACAAGACTAAACCTTAAAACATAACCTTAAGACTTAACCGTAAGACATAAACCTGAGACTTAACCCTAAGACTTGACTAGAAGACTTAACCCTAAAACTTAACCTTAAGACTTAACCATAAAAATTAAGCCTAAGACTTAACCCTAAAACTTAACCTTAAGGCTCAACCTTAAGACTTGACGTTAAGACTTAAGTTTAAGACTTAACCTTAATACTTTACCCTAAGACGTAAGCCAAAAACTTAACCCTAAGACTTAACCCTAAAGACTTAACTATAAGACTTAACCCTAAGTCTTAACCTTAAGACCTAACTTTAATATTCAAACTTAACACTTAACCTTAGGAGTTAACCCTTAGACTTAACCTTATAACTTAACCCTAAGACATAACATTAAGAGGTAACCATAAGACTTAACTGTAAGACTTAACCTGACACTTAACATTAAGACTTAACCCTAAGAAACAATCCTAAAACTTAACCCTAAGGATTAAGATAATGACTTCACCTTAAGACTTGATCCTAAGACTTCACCTTAAGACTTATCCCTAAGACATAACCCTAAGACTTAAATTTACGACTTAACCATAAGACTTAACCCTAAGACTTATCCCTAAGACATAACCCTAAGACTTAAATTTAGGACTTAACCACAAGACTTAACCCTAAGACTTAATACTAATACTTAACCTAAGACTTAACCCTGAGACTTAACCTTAAGACTTAACCCTAAGATTTAACCTTAAGACTTAACCCTAAGACTTATCCCTGAGACTTAACCCTAAGACTTATCCCTGAGACTTAACCCTAAGACTTATCCCCAAACCTTAACCTTAAGACTTATTATTAAGATTTAAATTTAAGACTGAATCTTAAGACATAATACTAAGGCTTAACCTTAAGACTTATCCCTAAGACTTAACCCTGAGAATTTAATATAAGACTGAACCTTAGGATGTAACCCTAAGACTTAACACTATAACTTAACCGAAGACAACACTA
Source organism: Falco peregrinus (assembly GCF_023634155.1). Classification (NCBI taxonomy): domain Eukaryota; kingdom Metazoa; phylum Chordata; class Aves; order Falconiformes; family Falconidae; genus Falco; species Falco peregrinus. The sequence continues at coordinate 4,620,882 of NW_026599592.1, read as the reverse complement.
AGACTTAAATTTAAGACTAAACTTTTAGACTTAACCCTAAGACGTAAACTTAAGAATTAAACATAAATCTTAACCCTGACACTTAACCCTAAGACGTATCCCAAAGACTTAAATTTAAGACTTAAACCTAAGACTCAAACCCTAGGACTTAAGATTTAACCTTAAGACTTAACACAAAGATTTAACCCTAAGATTAAATTTATGAGTTAACCTTAAGACTTAATCCTAAGACTTAACACTAAGACTTAACCTTAAGACATAACCATAACACTTAAATCTAAGACTTAACCTTAACACTTAACCGTAAGACATAACCTTAAGATTTAACGCTAAAGCTCAAATTTACGTCTTATCCTTAAGGCTTAACCCTAAGACTTAAATTTAGGTCTTAACCTTAACAGTTAACCCTAAGACTTAACCCTGAGACTTAAACCTAAGACTTAACCCTAAGACATAACCCTGAGACTTAACCTTAAGACTTAACCTTAAAACTTAACCCTAGGACTTGAATTTAAGACTTAACCTTAAGACTTATCCCTAAGACTTAACCCTGAGACTTAAACCTAATACTTAATCTTAGAGACTTAACCCTTAGACTTAACCTTAAGACTTAACCCTAACACTTATAATTAAGACTTAACCTTAAGACTTAACCTTGTGACTTAACCTTAAAAACTAAACCTGAGACTTAACCCTAAGACTTAAACTTAAAACTTAACCCTAAGACTTAACCCTATGATTTAAACCTAAGACTTAACTTAAACATAAGACTTAACCCTAAGGCATAACCCTGAGACTTAACCCTACGACTGAACCCTAAGACTAAACCCTAAGACTTAACCTTAAGACTTAACCCTAAGTCTTAACCCTGAGATTAACCGTGAGACTTAACCCAAAGATTTATCCCCAAGACTTAAAATTAAGACTTAAATTTATGACATAGCCATAAGAGTTAACCCTGAGATTAAATCTTATGACTTTAACCCTAAGACTTAATATTAATACTTAACCTTAAGACAACACCCTAAGACTTAACCCTAAGACAATAAACCTAAGACGTAACCTTAAATACTTAACTCTAAGTCTTAACCTTAAGACTTAACCCTAAGACATAACTCTAAGACTTAATCTTAAGTCTTAACCTTAAGACCTAACCCTAAGATTTAACCTTAAGACGTGATCTTTAGGACATAACCCTAAGAATTAACCCTAAGACTTAAATTTAATACTTAACCCTAAGACTTAACCCTAAGACTTAATCCTAAGACATAACCCTGAGACTGAAACCTAAGACTTAACCTTAATGCTTAACCCTAAGTCATAACCCTGAGACTTAACATTGAAACTTAGCCTTGAAACTTAACCCTGAGACTTAAGCCTAAGCCATATCCCCAAGACTTAACTCTAAGACGTAAACCTAAGACTCAATCCATAAGACTTAACCTTAAGACTTAACCCTAAGTCTCAGCCTTAAGACAGAACCTTACGACTTAACCCTGGGACTTAACCTTGAGACCTTACCTTGAGCCTTAACCCTGAGACTTATCCCTAAGACTTAACCATGAGACTTAACCTTCAGATTTACCGTTAAGTCTTAACTACAAGACTAAACCTTAAAACATAACCTTAAGACTTAACCGTAAGACATAAACCTGAGACTTAACCCTAAGACTTGACTAGAAGACTTAACCCTAAAACTTAACCTTAAGACTTAACCATAAAAATTAAGCCTAAGACTTAACCCTAAAACTTAACCTTAAGGCTCAACCTTAAGACTTGACGTTAAGACTTAAGTTTAAGACTTAACCTTAATACTTTACCCTAAGACGTAAGCCAAAAACTTAACCCTAAGACTTAACCCTAAAGACTTAACTATAAGACTTAACCCTAAGTCTTAACCTTAAGACCTAACTTTAATATTCAAACTTAACACTTAACCTTAGGAGTTAACCCTTAGACTTAACCTTATAACTTAACCCTAAGACATAACATTAAGAGGTAACCATAAGACTTAACTGTAAGACTTAACCTGACACTTAACATTAAGACTTAACCCTAAGAAACAATCCTAAAACTTAACCCTAAGGATTAAGATAATGACTTCACCTTAAGACTTGATCCTAAGACTTCACCTTAAGACTTATCCCTAAGACATAACCCTAAGACTTAAATTTACGACTTAACCATAAGACTTAACCCTAAGACTTATCCCTAAGACATAACCCTAAGACTTAAATTTAGGACTTAACCACAAGACTTAACCCTAAGACTTAATACTAATACTTAACCTAAGACTTAACCCTGAGACTTAACCTTAAGACTTAACCCTAAGATTTAACCTTAAGACTTAACCCTAAGACTTATCCCTGAGACTTAACCCTAAGACTTATCCCTGAGACTTAACCCTAAGACTTATCCCCAAACCTTAACCTTAAGACTTATTATTAAGATTTAAATTTAAGACTGAATCTTAAGACATAATACTAAGGCTTAACCTTAAGACTTATCCCTAAGACTTAACCCTGAGAATTTAATATAAGACTGAACCTTAGGATGTAACCCTAAGACTTAACACTATAACTTAACCGAAGACAACACTAAGACTTAAATTTAAGACTAAACTTTTAGACTTAACCCTAAGACGTAAACTTAAGAATTAAACATAAATCTTAACCCTGACACTTAACCCTAAGACGTATCCCAAAGACTTAAATTTAAGACTTAAACCTAAGACTCAAACCCTAGGACTTAAGATTTAACCTTAAGACTTAACACAAAGATTTAACCCTAAGATTTAGATTTATGAGTTAACCTTAAGACTTAATCCTAAGACTTAACACTAAGACTTAACCTTAAGACATAACCATAACACTTAAATCTAAGACTTAATCTTAACACTTAACCGTAAGACATAACCTTAAGATTTAACGCTAAGACTCAAATTTACGTCTTATCCTTAAGGCTTAACCCTAAGACTTAAATTTAGGTCTTAACCTTAACAGTTAACCCTAAGACTTAACCCTGAGACTTAAACCTAAGACTTAACCCTAAGACATAACCCTGAGACTTAACCTTAAGACTTAACCTTAAAACTTAACCCTAGGACTTGAATTTAAGACTTAACCTTAAGACTTATCCCTAAGACTTAACCCTGAGACTTAAACCTAATACTTAATCTTAGAGACTTAACCCTTAGACTTAACCTTAAGACTTAACCCTAACACTTATAATTAAGACTTAACCTTAAGACTTAACCTTGTGACTTAACCTTAAAAACTAAACCTGAGACTTAACCCTAAGACTTAAACTTAAAACTTAACCCTAAGACTTAACCCTATGATTTAAACCTAAGACTTAACTTAAACATAAGACTTAACCCTAAGGCATAACCCTGAGACTTAACCCTACGACTGAACCCTAAGACTAAACCCTAAGACTTAACCTTAAGACTTAACCCTAAGTCTTAACCCTGAGATTAACCGTGAGACTTAACCCAAAGATTTATCCCCAAGACTTAAAATTAAGACTTAAACTTATGACATAGCCATAAGAGTTAACCCTGAGATTAAATCTTATGACTTTAACCCTAAGACTTAATATTAATACTTAACCTTAAGACAACACCCTAAGACTTAACCCTAAGACAATAAACCTAAGACGTAACCTTAAATACTTAACTCTAAGTCTTAACCTTAAGACTTAACCCTAAGACATAACTCCAAGGCTTAATCTTAAGTCTTAACCTTAAGACCTAACCCTAAGATTTAACCTTAAGACGTGATCTTTAGGACATAACCCTAAGAATTAACCCTAAGACTTAAATTTAATACTTAACCCTAAGACTTAACCCTAAGACTTAATCCTAAGACATAACCCTGAGACTGAAACCTAAGACTTAACCTTAATGCTTAACCCTAAGTCATAACCCTGAGACTTAACATTGAAACTTAGCCTTGAAACTTAACCCTGAGACTTAAGCCTAAGCCATATCCCCAAGACTTAACTCTAAGACGTAAACCTAAGACTCAATCCATAAGACTTAACCTTAAGACTTAACCCTAAGTCTCAGCCTTAAGACAGAACCTTACGACTTAACCCTGGGACTTAACCTTGAGACCTTACCTTGAGCCTTAACCCTGAGACTTATCCCTAAGACTTAACCATGAGACTTAACCTTCAGATTTACCGTTAAGTCTTAACTACAAGACTAAACCTTAAAACATAACCTTAAGACTTAACCGTAAGACATAAACCTGAGACTTAACCCTAAGACTTGACTAGAAGACTTAACCCTAAAACTTAACCTTAAGACTTAACCATAAAAATTAAGCCTAAGACTTAACCCTAAAACTTAACCTTAAGGCTCAACCTTAAGACTTGACGTTAAGACTTAAGTTTAAGACTTAACCTTAATACTTTACCCTAAGACGTAAGCCAAAAACTTAACCCTAAGACTTAACCCTAAAGACTTAACTATAAGACTTAACCCTAAGTCTTAACCTTAAGACCTAACTTTAATATTCAAACTTAACACTTAACCTTAGGAGTTAACCCTTAGACTTAACCTTATAACTTAACCCTAAGACATAACATTAAGAGGTAACCATAAGACTTAACTGTAAGACTTAACCTGACACTTAACATTAAGACTTAACCCTAAGAAACAATCCTAAAACTTAACCCTAAGGATTAAGATAATGACTTCACCTTAAGACTTGATCCTAAGACTTCACCTTAAGACTTATCCCTAAGACATAACCCTAAGACTTAAATTTACGACTTAACCATAAGACTTAACCCTAAGACTTATCCCTAAGACATAACCCTAAGACTTAAATTTAGGACTTAACCACAAGACTTAACCCTAAGACTTAATACTAATACTTAACCTAAGACTTAACCCTGAGACTTAACCTTAAGACTTAACCCTAAGATTTAACCTTAAGACTTAACCCTAAGACTTATCCCTGAGACTTAACCCTAAGACTTATCCCTGAGACTTAACCCTAAGACTTATCCCCAAACCTTAACCTTAAGACTTATTATTAAGATTTAAATTTAAGACTGAATCTTAAGACATAATACTAAGGCTTAACCTTAAGACTTATCCCTAAGACTTAACCCTGAGAATTTAATATAAGACTGAACCTTAGGATGTAACCCTAAGACTTAACACTATAACTTAACCGAAGACAACACTAAGACTTAAATTTAAGACTAAACTTTTAGACTTAACCCTAAGACGTAAACTTAAGAATTAAACATAAATCTTAACCCTGACACTTAACCCTAAGACGTATCCCAAAGACTTAAATTTAAGACTTAAACCTAAGACTCAAACCCTAGGACTTAAGATTTAACCTTAAGACTTAACACAAAGATTTAACCCTAAGATTTAGATTTATGAGTTAACCTTAAGACTTAATCCTAAGACTTAACACTAAGACTTAACCTTAAGACATAACCATAACACTTAAATCTAAGACTTAATCTTAACACTTAACCGTAAGACATAACCTTAAGATTTAACGCTAAGACTCAAATTTACGTCTTATCCTTAAGGCTTAACCCTAAGACTTAAATTTAGGTCTTAACCTTAACAGTTAACCCTAAGACTTAACCCTGAGACTTAAACCTAAGACTTAACCCTAAGACATAACCCTGAGACTTAACCTTAAGACTTAACCTTAAAACTTAACCCTAGGACTTGAATTTAAGACTTAACCTTAAGACTTATCCCTAAGACTTAACCCTGAGACTTAAACCTAATACTTAATCTTAGAGACTTAACCCTTAGACTTAACCTTAAGACTTAACCCTAACACTTATAATTAAGACTTAACCTTAAGACTTAACCTTGTGACTTAACCTTAAAAACTAAACCTGAGACTTAACCCTAAGACTTAAACTTAAAACTTAACCCTAAGACTTAACCCTATGATTTAAACCTAAGACTTAACTTAAACATAAGACTTAACCCTAAGGCATAACCCTGAGACTTAACCCTACGACTGAACCCTAAGACTAAACCCTAAGACTTAACCTTAAGACTTAACCCTAAGTCTTAACCCTGAGATTAACCGTGAGACTTAACCCAAAGATTTATCCCCAAGACTTAAAATTAAGACTTAAACTTATGACATAGCCATAAGAGTTAACCCTGAGATTAAATCTTATGACTTTAACCCTAAGACTTAATATTAATACTTAACCTTAAGACAACACCCTAAGACTTAACCCTAAGACAATAAACCTAAGACGTAACCTTAAATACTTAACTCTAAGTCTTAACCTTAAGACTTAACCCTAAGACATAACTCCAAGGCTTAATCTTAAGTCTTAACCTTAAGACCTAACCCTAAGATTTAACCTTAAGACGTGATCTTTAGGACATAACCCTAAGAATTAACCCTAAGACTTAAATTTAATACTTAACCCTAAGACTTAACCCTAAGACTTAATCCTAAGACATAACCCTGAGACTGAAACCTAAGACTTAACCTTAATGCTTAACCCTAAGTCATAACCCTGAGACTTAACATTGAAACTTAGCCTTGAAACTTAACCCTGAGACTTAAGCCTAAGCCATATCCCCAAGACTTAACTCTAAGACGTAAACCTAAGACTCAATCCATAAGACTTAACCTTAAGACTTAACCCTAAGTCTCAGCCTTAAGACAGAACCTTACGACTTAACCCTGGGACTTAACCTTGAGACCTTACCTTGAGCCTTAACCCTGAGACTTATCCCTAAGACTTAACCATGAGACTTAACCTTCAGATTTACCGTTAAGTCTTAACTACAAGACTAAACCTTAAAACATAACCTTAAGACTTAACCGTAAGACATAAACCTGAGACTTAACCCTAAGACTTGACTAGAAGACTTAACCCTAAAACTTAACCTTAAGACTTAACCATAAAAATTAAGCCTAAGACTTAACCCTAAAACTTAACCTTAAGGCTCAACCTTAAGACTTGACGTTAAGACTTAAGTTTAAGACTTAACCTTAATACTTTACCCTAAGACGTAAGCCAAAAACTTAACCCTAAGACTTAACCCTAAAGACTTAACTATAAGACTTAACCCTAAGTCTTAACCTTAAGACCTAACTTTAATATTCAAACTTAACACTTAACCTTAGGAGTTAACCCTTAGACTTAACCTTATAACTTAACCCTAAGACATAACATTAAGAGGTAACCATAAGACTTAACTGTAAGACTTAACCTGACACTTAACATTAAGACTTAACCCTAAGAAACAATCCTAAAACTTAACCCTAAGGATTAAGATAATGACTTCACCTTAAGACTTGATCCTAAGACTTCACCTTAAGACTTATCCCTAAGACATAACCCTAAGACTTAAATTTACGACTTAACCATAAGACTTAACCCTAAGACTTATCCCTAAGACATAACCCTAAGACTTAAATTTAGGACTTAACCACAAGACTTAACCCTAAGACTTAATACTAATACTTAACCTAAGACTTAACCCTGAGACTTAACCTTAAGACTTAACCCTAAGATTTAACCTTAAGACTTAACCCTAAGACTTATCCCTGAGACTTAACCCTAAGACTTATCCCTGAGACTTAACCCTAAGACTTATCCCCAAACCTTAACCTTAAGACTTATTATTAAGATTTAAATTTAAGACTGAATCTTAAGACATAATACTAAGGCTTAACCTTAAGACTTATCCCTAAGACTTAACCCTGAGAATTTAATATAAGACTGAACCTTAGGATGTAACCCTAAGACTTAACACTATAACTTAACCGAAGACAACACTAAGACTTAAATTTAAGACTAAACTTTTAGACTTAACCCTAAGACGTAAACTTAAGAATTAAACATAAATCTTAACCCTGACACTTAACCCTAAGACGTATCCCAAAGACTTAAATTTAAGACTTAAACCTAAGACTCAAACCCTAGGACTTAAGATTTAACCTTAAGACTTAACACAAAGATTTAACCCTAAGATTTAGATTTATGAGTTAACCTTAAGACTTAATCCTAAGACTTAACACTAAGACTTAACCTTAAGACATAACCATAACACTTAAATCTAAGACTTAACCTTAACACTTAACCGTAAGACATAACCTTAAGATTTAACGCTAAGACTCAAATTTACGTCTTATCCTTAAGGCTTAACCCTAAGACTTAAATTTAGGTCTTAACCTTAACAGTTAACCCTAAGACTTAACCCTGAGACTTAAACCTAAGACTTAACCCTAAGACATAACCCTGAGACTTAACCTTAAGACTTAACCTTAAAACTTAACCCTAGGACTTGAATTTAAGACTTAACCTTAAGACTTATCCCTAAGACTTAACCCTGAGACTTAAACCTAATACTTAATCTTAGAGACTTAACCCTTAGACTTAACCTTAAGACTTAACCCTAACACTTATAATTAAGACTTAACCTTAAGACTTAACCTTGTGACTTAACCTTAAAAACTAAACCTGAGACTTAACCCTAAGACTTAAACTTAAAACTTAACCCTAAGACTTAACCCTATGATTTAAACCTAAGACTTAACTTAAACATAAGACTTAACCCTAAGGCATAACCCTGAGACTTAACCCTACGACTGAACCCTAAGACTAAACCCTAAGACTTAACCTTAAGACTTAACCCTAAGTCTTAACCCTGAGATTAACCGTGAGACTTAACCCAAAGATTTATCCCCAAGACTTAAAATTAAGACTTAAATTTATGACATAGCCATAAGAGTTAACCCTGAGATTAAATCTTATGACTTTAACCCTAAGACTTAATATTAATACTTAACCTTAAGACAACACCCTAAGACTTAACCCTAAGACAATAAACCTAAGACGTAACCTTAAATACTTAACTCTAAGTCTTAACCTTAAGACTTAACCCTAAGACATAACTCCAAGGCTTAATCTTAAGTCTTAACCTTAAGACCTAACCCTAAGATTTAACCTTAAGACGTGATCTTTAGGACATAACCCTAAGAATTAACCCTAAGACTTAAATTTAATACTTAACCCTAAGACTTAACCCTAAGACTTAATCCTAAGACATAACCCTGAGACTGAAACCTAAGACTTAACCTTAATGCTTAACCCTAAGTCATAACCCTGAGACTTAACATTGAAACTTAGCCTTGAAACTTAACCCTGAGACTTAAGCCTAAGCCATATCCCCAAGACTTAACTCTAAGACGTAAACCTAAGACTCAATCCATAAGACTTAACCTTAAGACTTAACCCTAAGTCTCAGCCTTAAGACAGAACCTTACGACTTAACCCTGGGACTTAACCTTGAGACCTTACCTTGAGCCTTAACCCTGAGACTTATCCCTAAGACTTAACCATGAGACTTAACCTTCAGATTTACCGTTAAGTCTTAACTACAAGACTAAACCTTAAAACATAACCTTAAGACTTAACCGTAAGACATAAACCTGAGACTTAACCCTAAGACTTGACTAGAAGACTTAACCCTAAAACTTAACCTTAAGACTTAACCATAAAAATTAAGCCTAAGACTTAACCCTAAAACTTAACCTTAAGGCTCAACCTTAAGACTTGACGTTAAGACTTAAGTTTAAGACTTAACCTTAATACTTTACCCTAAGACGTAAGCCAAAAACTTAACCCTAAGACTTAACCCTAAAGACTTAACTATAAGACTTAACCCTAAGTCTTAACCTTAAGACCTAACTTTAATATTCAAACTTAACACTTAACCTTAGGAGTTAACCCTTAGACTTAACCTTATAACTTAACCCTAAGACATAACATTAAGAGGTAACCATAAGACTTAACTGTAAGACTTAACCTGACACTTAACATTAAGACTTAACCCTAAGAAACAATCCTAAAACTTAACCCTAAGGATTAAGATAATGACTTCACCTTAAGACTTGATCCTAAGACTTCACCTTAAGACTTATCCCTAAGACATAACCCTAAGACTTAAATTTACGACTTAACCACAAGACTTAACCCTAAGACTTAATACTAATACTTAACCTAAGACTTAACCCTGAGACTTAACCTTAAGACTTAACCCTAAGATTTAACCTTAAGACTTAACCCTAAGACTTATCCCTGAGACTTAACCCTAAGACTTATCCCTGAGACTTAACCCTAAGACTTATCCCCAAACCTTAACCTTAAGACTTATTATTAAGATTTAAATTTAAGACTGAATCTTAAGACATAATACTAAGGCTTAACCTTAAGACTTATCCCTAAGACTTAACCCTGAGAATTTAATATAAGACTGAACCTTAGGATGTAACCCTAAGACTTAACACTATAACTTAACCGAAGACAACACTAAGACTTAAATTTAAGACTAAACTTTTAGACTTAACCCTAAGACGTAAACTTAAGAATTAAACATAAATCTTAACCCTGACACTTAACCCTAAGACGTATCCCAAAGACTTAAATTTAAGACTTAAACCTAAGACTCAAACCCTAGGACTTAAGATTTAACCTTAAGACTTAACACAAAGATTTAACCCTAAGATTAAATTTATGAGTTAACCTTAAGACTTAATCCTAAGACTTAACACTAAGACTTAACCTTAAGACATAACCATAACACTTAAATCTAAGACTTAACCTTAACACTTAACCGTAAGACATAACCTTAAGATTTAACGCTAAAGCTCAAATTTACGTCTTATCCTTAAGGCTTAACCCTAAGACTTAAATTTAGGTCTTAACCTTAACAGTTAACCCTAAGACTTAACCCTGAGACTTAAACCTAAGACTTAACCCTAAGACATAACCCTGAGACTTAACCTTAAGACTTAACCTTAAAACTTAACCCTAGGACTTGAATTTAAGACTTAACCTTAAGACTTATCCCTAAGACTTAACCCTGAGACTTAAACCTAATACTTAATCTTAGAGACTTAACCCTTAGACTTAACCTTAAGACTTAACCCTAACACTTATAATTAAGACTTAACCTTAAGACTTAACCTTGTGACTTAACCTTAAAAACTAAACCTGAGACTTAACCCTAAGACTTAAACTTAAAACTTAACCCTAAGACTTAACCCTATGATTTAAACCTAAGACTTAACTTAAACATAAGACTTAACCCTAAGGCATAACCCTGAGACTTAACCCTACGACTGAACCCTAAGACTAAACCCTAAGACTTAACCTTAAGACTTAACCCTAAGTCTTAACCCTGAGATTAACCGTGAGACTTAACCCAAAGATTTATCCCCAAGACTTAAAATTAAGACTTAAACTTATGACATAGCCATAAGAGTTAACCCTGAGATTAAATCTTATGACTTTAACCCTAAGACTTAATATTAATACTTAACCTTAAGACAACACCCTAAGACTTAACCCTAAGACAATAAACCTAAGACGTAACCTTAAATACTTAACTCTAAGTCTTAACCTTAAGACTTAACCCTAAGACATAACTCTAAGACTTAATCTTAAGTCTTAACCTTAAGACCTAACCCTAAGATTTAACCTTAAGACGTGATCTTTAGGACATAACCCTAAGAATTAACCCTAAGACTTAAATTTAATACTTAACCCTAAGACTTAACCCTAAGACTTAATCCTAAGACATAACCCTGAGACTGAAACCTAAGACTTAACCTTAATGCTTAACCCTAAGTCATAACCCTGAGACTTAACATTGAAACTTAGCCTTGAAACTTAACCCTGAGACTTAAGCCTAAGCCATATCCCCAAGACTTAACTCTAAGACGTAAACCTAAGACTCAATCCATAAGACTTAACCTTAAGACTTAACCCTAAGTCTCAGCCTTAAGACAGAACCTTACGACTTAACCCTGGGACTTAACCTTGAGACCTTACCTTGAGCCTTAACCCTGAGACTTATCCCTAAGACTTAACCATGAGACTTAACCTTCAGATTTACCGTTAAGTCTTAACTACAAGACTAAACCTTAAAACAAAACCTTAAGACTTAACCGTAAGACATAAACCTGAGACTTAACCCTAAGACTTGACTAGAAGACTTAACCCTAAAACTTAACCTTAAGACTTAACCATAAAAATTAAGCCTAAGACTTAACCCTAAAACTTAACCTTAAGGCTCAACCTTAAGACTTGACATTAAGACTTAAGTTTAAGACTTAACCTTAATACTTTACCCTAAGACGTAAGCCAAAAACTTAACCCTAAGACTTAACCCTAAAGACTTAACTATAAGACTTAACCCTAAGTCTTAACCTTAAGACCTAACTTTAATATTCAAACTTAACACTTAACCTTAGGAGTTAACCCTTAGACTTAACCTTATAACTTAACCCTAAGACATAACATTAAGAGGTAACCATAAGACTTAACTGTAAGACTTAACCTGACACTTAACATTAAGACTTAACCCTAAGAAACAATCCTAAAACTTAACCCTAAGGATTAACATAATGACTTCACCTTAAGACTTGATCCTAAGACTTCACCTTAAGACTTATCCCTAAGACATAACCCTAAGACTTAAATTTACGACTTAACCACAAGACTTAACCCTAAGACTTAATACTAATACTTAACCTAAGACTTAACCCTGAGACTTAACCTTAAGACTTAACCCTAAGATTTAACCTTAAGACTTAACCCTAAGACTTATCCCTGAGACTTAACCCTAAGACTTATCCCTGAGACTTAACCCTAAGACTTATCCCCAAACCTTAACCTTAAGACTTATTATTAAGATTTAAATTTAAGACTGAATCTTAAGACATAATACTAAGGCTTAACCTTAAGACTTATCCCTAAGACTTAACCCTGAGAATTTAATATAAGACTGAACCTTAGGATGTAACCCTAAGACTTAACACTATAACTTAACCGAAGACAACACTAAGACTTAAATTTAAGACTAAACTTTTAGACTTAACCCTAAGACGTAAACTTAAGAATTAAACATAAATCTTAACCCTGACACTTAACCCTAAGACGTATCCCAAAGACTTAAATTTAAGACTTAAACCTAAGACTCAAACCCTAGGACTTAAGATTTAACCTTAAGACTTAACACAAAGATTTAACCCTAAGATTTAGATTTATGAGTTAACCTTAAGACTTAATCCTAAGACTTAACACTAAGACTTAACCTTAAGACATAACCATAACACTTAAATCTAAGACTTAACCTTAACACTTAACCGTAAGACATAACCTTAAGATTTAACGCTAAGACTCAAATTTACGTCTTATCCTTAAGGCTTAACCCTAAGACTTAAATTTAGGTCTTAACCTTAACAGTTAACCCTAAGACTTAACCCTGAGACTTAAACCTAAGACTTAACCCTAAGACATAACCCTGAGACTTAACCTTAAGACTTAACCTTAAAACTTAACCCTAGGACTTGAATTTAAGACTTAACCTTAAGACTTATCCCTAAGACTTAACCCTGAGACTTAAACCTAATACTTAATCTTAGAGACTCTAACCCTTAGACTTAACCTTAAGACTTAACCCTAACACTTATAATTAAGACTTAACCTTAAGACTTAACCTTGTGACTTAACCTTAAAAACTAAACCTGAGACTTAACCCTAAGACTTAAACTTAAAACTTAACCCTAAGACTTAACCCTATGATTTAAACCTAAGACTTAACTTAAACATAAGACTTAACCCTAAGGCATAACCCTGAGACTTAACCCTACGACTGAACCCTAAGACTAAACCCTAAGACTTAACCTTAAGACTTAACCCTAAGTCTTAACCCTGAGATTAACCGTGAGACTTAACCCAAAGATTTATCCCCAAGACTTAAAATTAAGACTTAAACTTATGACATAGCCATAAGAGTTAACCCTGAGATTAAATCTTATGACTTTAACCCTAAGACTTAATATTAATACTTAACCTTAAGACAACACCCTAAGACTTAACCCTAAGACAATAAACCTAAGACGTAACCTTAAATACTTAACTCTAAGTCTTAACCTTAAGACTTAACCCTAAGACATAACTCCAAGGCTTAATCTTAAGTCTTAACCTTAAGACCTAACCCTAAGATTTAACCTTAAGACGTGATCTTTAGGACATAACCCTAAGAATTAACCCTAAGACTTAAATTTAATACTTAACCCTAAGACTTAACCCTAAGACTTAATCCTAAGACATAACCCTGAGACTGAAACCTAAGACTTAACCTTAATGCTTAACCCTAAGTCATAACCCTGAGACTTAACATTGAAACTTAGCCTTGAAACTTAACCCTGAGACTTAAGCCTAAGCCATATCCCCAAGACTTAACTCTAAGACGTAAACCTAAGACTCAATCCATAAGACTTAACCTTAAGACTTAACCCTAAGTCTCAGCCTTAAGACAGAACCTTACGACTTAACCCTGGGACTTAACCTTGAGACCTTACCTTGAGCCTTAACCCTGAGACTTATCCCTAAGACTTAACCATGAGACTTAACCTTCAGATTTACCGTTAAGTCTTAACTACAAGACTAAACCTTAAAACAAAACCTTAAGACTTAACCGTAAGACATAAACCTGAGACTTAACCCTAAGACTTGACTAGAAGACTTAACCCTAAAACTTAACCTTAAGACTTAACCATAAAAATTAAGCCTAAGACTTAACCCTAAAACTTAACCTTAAGGCTCAACCTTAAGACTTGACATTAAGACTTAAGTTTAAGACTTAACCTTAATACTTTACCCTAAGACGTAAGCCAAAAACTTAACCCTAAGACTTAACCCTAAAGACTTAACTATAAGACTTAACCCTAAGTCTTAACCTTAAGACCTAACTTTAATATTCAAACTTAACACTTAACCTTAGGAGTTAACCCTTAGACTTAACCTTATAACTTAACCCTAAGACATAACATTAAGAGGTAACCATAAGACTTAACTGTAAGACTTAACCTGACACTTAACATTAAGACTTAACCCTAAGAAACAATCCTAAAACTTAACCCTAAGGATTAACATAATGACTTCACCTTAAGACTTGATCCTAAGACTTCACCTTAAGACTTATCCCTAAGACATAACCCTAAGACTTAAATTTACGACTTAACCACAAGACTTAACCCTAAGACTTAATACTAATACTTAACCTAAGACTTAACCCTGAGACTTAACCTTAAGACTTAACCCTAAGATTTAACCTTAAGACTTAACCCTAAGACTTATCCCTGAGACTTAACCCTAAGACTTATCCCTGAGACTTAACCCTAAGACTTATCCCCAAACCTTAACCTTAAGACTTATTATTAAGATTTAAATTTAAGACTGAATCTTAAGACATAATACTAAGGCTTAACCTTAAGACTTATCCCTAAGACTTAACCCTGAGAATTTAATATAAGACTGAACCTTAGGATGTAACCCTAAGACTTAACACTATAACTTAACCGAAGACAACACTAAGACTTAAATTTAAGACTAAACTTTTAGACTTAACCCTAAGACGTAAACTTAAGAATTAAACATAAATCTTAACCCTGACACTTAACCCTAAGACGTATCCCAAAGACTTAAATTTAAGACTTAAACCTAAGACTCAAACCCTAGGACTTAAGATTTAACCTTAAGACTTAACACAAAGATTTAACCCTAAGATTTAGATTTATGAGTTAACCTTAAGACTTAATCCTAAGACTTAACACTAAGACTTAACCTTAAGACATAACCATAACACTTAAATCTAAGACTTAACCTTAACACTTAACCGTAAGACATAACCTTAAGATTTAACGCTAAGACTCAAATTTACGTCTTATCCTTAAGGCTTAACCCTAAGACTTAAATTTAGGTCTTAACCTTAACAGTTAACCCTAAGACTTAACCCTGAGACTTAAACCTAAGACTTAACCCTAAGACATAACCCTGAGACTTAACCTTAAGACTTAACCTTAAAACTTAACCCTAGGACTTGAATTTAAGACTTAACCTTAAGACTTATCCCTAAGACTTAACCCTGAGACTTAAACCTAATACTTAATCTTAGAGACTCTAACCCTTAGACTTAACCTTAAGACTTAACCCTAACACTTATAATTAAGACTTAACCTTAAGACTTAACCTTGTGACTTAACCTTAAAAACTAAACCTGAGACTTAACCCTAAGACTTAAACTTAAAACTTAACCCTAAGACTTAACCCTATGATTTAAACCTAAGACTTAACTTAAACATAAGACTTAACCCTAAGGCATAACCCTGAGACTTAACCCTACGACTGAACCCTAAGACTAAACCCTAAGACTTAACCTTAAGACTTAACCCTAAGTCTTAACCCTGAGATTAACCGTGAGACTTAACCCAAAGATTTATCCCCAAGACTTAAAATTAAGACTTAAACTTATGACATAGCCATAAGAGTTAACCCTGAGATTAAATCTTATGACTTTAACCCTAAGACTTAATATTAATACTTAACCTTAAGACAACACCCTAAGACTTAACCCTAAGACAATAAACCTAAGACGTAACCTTAAATACTTAACTCTAAGTCTTAACCTTAAGACTTAACCCTAAGACATAACTCCAAGGCTTAATCTTAAGTCTTAACCTTAAGACCTAACCCTAAGATTTAACCTTAAGACGTGATCTTTAGGACATAACCCTAAGAATTAACCCTAAGACTTAAATTTAATACTTAACCCTAAGACTTAACCCTAAGACTTAATCCTAAGACATAACCCTGAGACTGAAACCTAAGACTTAACCTTAATGCTTAACCCTAAGTCATAACCCTGAGACTTAACATTGAAACTTAGCCTTGAAACTTAACCCTGAGACTTAACCCTAAGCCATATCCCCAAGACTTAACTCTAAGACGTAAACCTAAGACTCAATCCATAAGACTTAACCTTAAGACTTAACCCTAAGTCTCAGCCTTAAGACAGAACCTTACGACTTAACCCTGGGACTTAACCTTGAGACCTTACCTTGAGCCTTAACCCTGAGACTTATCCCTAAGACTTAACCATGAGACTTAACCTTCAGATTTACCGTTAAGTCTTAACTACAAGACTAAACCTTAAAACATAACCTTAAGACTTAACCGTAAGACATAAACCTGAGACTTAACCCTAAGACTTAACTAGAAGACTTAACCCTAAAACTTAACCTTAAGACTTAACCATAAAAATTAAGCCTAAGACTTAACCCTAAAACTTAACCTTAAGGCTCAACCTTAAGACTTGACGTTAAGACTTAAGTTTAAGACTTAACCTTAATACTTTACCCTAAGACGTAAGCCAAAAACTTAACCCTAAGACTTAACCCTAAAGACTTAACTATAAGACTTAACCCTAAGTCTTAACCTTAAGACCTAACTTTAATATTCAAACTTAACACTTAACCTTAGGAGTTAACCCTTAGACTTAACCTTATAACTTAACCCTAAGACATAACATTAAGAGGTAACCATAAGACTTAACTGTAAGACTTAACCTGACACTTAACATTAAGACTTAACCCTAAGAAACAATCCTAAAACTTAACCCTAAGGATTAACATAATGACTTCACCTTAAGACTTGATCCTAAGACTTCACCTTAAGACTTATCCCTAAGACATAACCCTAAGACTTAAATTTACGACTTAACCATAAGACTTAACCCTAAGACTTATCCCTAAGACATAACCCTAAGACTTAAATTTAGGACTTAACCACAAGACTTAACCCTAAGACTTAATACTAATACTTAACCTAAGACTTAACCCTGAGACTTAACCTTAAGACTTAACCCTAAGATTTAACCTTAAGACTTAACCCTAAGACTTATCCCTGAGACTTAACCCTAAGACTTATCCCCAAACCTTAACCTTAAGACTTATTATTAAGATTTAAATTTAAGACTGAATCTTAAGACATAATACTAAGGCTTAACCTTAAGACTTATCCCTAAGACTTAACCCTGAGAATTTAATATAAGACTGAACCTTAGGATGTAACCCTAAGACTTAACACTATAACTTAACCGAAGACAACACTAAGACTTAAATTTAAGACTAAACTTTTAGACTTAACCCTAAGACGTAAACTTAAGAATTAAACATAAATCTTAACCCTGACACTTAACCCTAAGACGTATCCCAAAGACTTAAATTTAAGACTTAAACCTAAGACTCAAACCCTAGGACTTAAGATTTAACCTTAAGACTTAACACAAAGATTTAACCCTAAGATTTAGATTTATGAGTTAACCTTAAGACTTAATCCTAAGACTTAACACTAAGACTTAACCTTAAGACATAACCATAACACTTAAATCTAAGACTTAACCTTAACACTTAACCGTAAGACATAACCTTAAGATTTAACGCTAAGACTCAAATTTACGTCTTATCCTTAAGGCTTAACCCTAAGACTTAAATTTAGGTCTTAACCTTAACAGTTAACCCTAAGACTTAACCCTGAGACTTAAACCTAAGACTTAACCCTAAGACATAACCCTGAGACTTAACCTTAAGACTTAACCTTAAAACTTAACCCTAGGACTTGAATTTAAGACTTAACCTTAAGACTTATCCCTAAGACTTAACCCTGAGACTTAAACCTAATACTTAATCTTAGAGACTTAACCCTTAGACTTAACCTTAAGACTTAACCCTAACACTTATAATTAAGACTTAACCTTAAGACTTAACCTTGTGACTTAACCTTAAAAACTAAACCTGAGACTTAACCCTAAGACTTAAACTTAAAACTTAACCCTAAGACTTAACCCTATGATTTAAACCTAAGACTTAACTTAAACATAAGACTTAACCCTAAGGCATAACCCTGAGACTTAACCCTACGACTGAACCCTAAGACTAAACCCTAAGACTTAACCTTAAGACTTAACCCTAAGTCTTAACCCTGAGATTAACCGTGAGACTTAACCCAAAGATTTATCCCCAAGACTTAAAATTAAGACTTAAATTTATGACATAGCCATAAGAGTTAACCCTGAGATTAAATCTTATGACTTTAACCCTAAGACTTAATATTAATACTTAACCTTAAGACAACACCCTAAGACTTAACCCTAAGACAATAAACCTAAGACGTAACCTTAAATACTTAACTCTAAGTCTTAACCTTAAGACTTAACCCTAAGACATAACTCCAAGGCTTAATCTTAAGTCTTAACCTTAAGACCTAACCCTAAGATTTAACCTTAAGACGTGATCTTTAGGACATAACCCTAAGAATTAACCCTAAGACTTAAATTTAATACTTAACCCTAAGACTTAACCCTAAGACTTAATCCTAAGACATAACCCTGAGACTGAAACCTAAGACTTAACCTTAATGCTTAACCCTAAGTCATAACCCTGAGACTTAACATTGAAACTTAGCCTTGAAACTTAACCCTGAGACTTAACCCTAAGCCATATCCCCAAGACTTAACTCTAAGACGTAAACCTAAGACTCAATCCATAAGACTTAACCTTAAGACTTAACCCTAAGTCTCAGCCTTAAGACAGAACCTTACGACTTAACCCTGGGACTTAACCTTGAGACCTTACCTTGAGCCTTAACCCTGAGACTTATCCCTAAGACTTAACCATGAGACTTAACCTTCAGATTTACCGTTAAGTCTTAACTACAAGACTAAACCTTAAAACATAACCTTAAGACTTAACCGTAAGACATAAACCTGAGACTTAACCCTAAGACTTAACTAGAAGACTTAACCCTAAAACTCTAACCTTAAGACTTAACCATAAAAATTAAGCCTAAGACTTAACCCTAAAACTTAACCTTAAGGCTCAACCTTAAGACTTGACGTTAAGACTTAAGTTTAAGACTTAACCTTAATACTTTACCCTAAGACGTAAGCCAAAAACTTAACCCTAAGACTTAACCCTAAAGACTTAACTATAAGACTTAACCCTAAGTCTTAACCTTAAGACCTAACTTTAATATTCAAACTTAACACTTAACCTTAGGAGTTAACCCTTAGACTTAACCTTATAACTTAACCCTAAGACATAACATTAAGAGGTAACCATAAGACTTAACTGTAAGACTTAACCTGACACTTAACATTAAGACTTAACCCTAAGAAACAATCCTAAAACTTAACCCTAAGGATTAAGATAATGACTTCACCTTAAGACTTGATCCTAAGACTTCACCTTAAGACTTATCCCTAAGACATAACCCTAAGACTTAAATTTACGACTTAACCATAAGACTTAACCCTAAGACTTATCCCTAAGACATAACCCTAAGACTTAAATTTAGGACTTAACCACAAGACTTAACCCTAAGACTTAATACTAATACTTAACCTAAGACTTAACCCTGAGACTTAACCTTAAGACTTAACCCTAAGATTTAACCTTAAGACTTAACCCTAAGACTTATCCCTGAGACTTAACCCTAAGACTTATCCCTGAGACTTAACCCTAAGACTTATCCCCAAACCTTAACCTTAAGACTTATTATTAAGATTTAAATTTAAGACTGAATCTTAAGACATAATACTAAGGCTTAACCTTAAGACTTATCCCTAAGACTTAACCCTGAGAATTTAATATAAGACTGAACCTTAGGATGTAACCCTAAGACTTAACACTATAACTTAACCGAAGACAACACTAAGACTTAAATTTAAGACTAAACTTTTAGACTTAACCCTAAGACGTAAACTTAAGAATTAAACATAAATCTTAACCCTGACACTTAACCCTAAGACGTATCCCAAAGACTTAAATTTAAGACTTAAACCTAAGACTCAAACCCTAGGACTTAAGATTTAACCTTAAGACTTAACACAAAGATTTAACCCTAAGATTTAGATTTATGAGTTAACCTTAAGACTTAATCCTAAGACTTAACACTAAGACTTAACCTTAAGACATAACCATAACACTTAAATCTAAGACTTAACCTTAACACTTAACCGTAAGACATAACCTTAAGATTTAACGCTAAGACTCAAATTTACGTCTTATCCTTAAGGCTTAACCCTAAGACTTAAATTTAGGTCTTAACCTTAACAGTTAACCCTAAGACTTAACCCTGAGACTTAAACCTAAGACTTAACCCTAAGACATAACCCTGAGACTTAACCTTAAGACTTAACCTTAAAACTTAACCCTAGGACTTGAATTTAAGACTTAACCTTAAGACTTATCCCTAAGACTTAACCCTGAGACTTAAACCTAATACTTAATCTTAGAGACTTAACCCTTAGACTTAACCTTAAGACTTAACCCTAACACTTATAATTAAGACTTAACCTTAAGACTTAACCTTGTGACTTAACCTTAAAAACTAAACCTGAGACTTAACCCTAAGACTTAAACTTAAAACTTAACCCTAAGACTTAACCCTATGATTTAAACCTAAGACTTAACTTAAACATAAGACTTAACCCTAAGGCATAACCCTGAGACTTAACCCTACGACTGAACCCTAAGACTAAACCCTAAGACTTAACCTTAAGACTTAACCCTAAGTCTTAACCCTGAGATTAACCGTGAGACTTAACCCAAAGATTTATCCCCAAGACTTAAAATTAAGACTTAAACTTATGACATAGCCATAAGAGTTAACCCTGAGATTAAATCTTATGACTTTAACCCTAAGACTTAATATTAATACTTAACCTTAAGACAACACCCTAAGACTTAACCCTAAGACAATAAACCTAAGACGTAACCTTAAATACTTAACTCTAAGTCTTAACCTTAAGACTTAACCCTAAGACATAACTCTAAGACTTAATCTTATAGTCTTAACCTTAAGACCTAACCCTAAGATTTAACCTTAAGACGTGATCTTTAGGACATAACCCTAAGAATTAACCCTAAGACTTAAATTTAATACTTAACCCTAAGACTTAACCCTAAGACATAACCCTGAGACTGAAACCTAAGACTTAACCTTAATGCTTAACCCTAAGTCATAACCCTGAGACTTAACATTGAAACTTAGCCTTGAAACTTAACCCTGAGACTTAACCCTAAGCCATATCCCCAAGACTTAACTCTAAGACGTAAACCTAAGACTCAATCCATAAGACTTAACCTTAAGACTTAACCCTAAGTCTCAGCCTTAAGACAGAACCTTACGACTTAACCCTGGGACTTAACCTTGAGACCTTACCTTGAGCCTTAACCCTGAGACTTATCCCTAAGACTTAACCATGAGACTTAACCTTCAGATTTACCGTTAAGTCTTAACTACAAGACTAAACCTTAAGACTTAACCGTAAGACATAAACCTGAGACTTAACCCTAAGACTTAACTAGAAGACTTAACCCTAAAACTTAACCTTAAGACTTAACCATAAAAATTAAGCCTAAGACTTAACCCTAAAACTTAACCTTAAGGCTCAACCTTAAGACTTGACGTTAAGACTTAAGTTTAAGATTTAACCTTAATACTTTACCCTAAGACGTAAGCCAAAAACTTAACCCTAAGACTTAACCCTAAAGACTTAACTATAAGACTTAACCCTAAGTCTTAACCTTAAGACCTAACTTTAATATTCAAACTTAACACTTAACCTTAGGAGTTAACCCTTAGACTTAACCTTATAACTTAACCCTAAGACATAACATTAAGAGGTAACCATAAGACTTAACTGTAAGACTTAACCTGACACTTAACATTAAGACTTAACCCTAAGAAACAATCCTAAAACTTAACCCTAAGGATTAACATAACGACTTCACCTTAAGACTTGATCCTAAGACTTCACCTTAAGACTTATCCCTAAGACTTAAATTTACGACTTAACCATAAGACTTAACCCTAAGACTTATCCCTAAGACATAACCCTAAGACTTAAATTTAGGACTTAACCACAAGACTTAACCCTAAGACTTAATACTAATACTTAACCTAAGACTTAACCCTGAGACTTAACCTTAAGACTTAACCCTAAGATTTAACCTTAAGACTTAACCCTAAGACTTATCCCTGAGACTTAACCCTAAGACTTATCCCTGAGACTTAACCCTAAGACTTATCCCCAAACCTTAACCTTAAGACTTATTATTAAGATTTAAATTTAAGACTGAATCTTAAGACATAATACTAAGGCTTAACCTTAAGACTTATCCCTAAGACTTAACCCTGAGAATTTAATATAAGACTGAACCTTAGGATGTAACCCTAAGACTTAACACTATAACTTAACCGAAGACAACACTAAGACTTAAATTTAAGACTAAACTTTTAGACTTAACCCTAAGACGTAAACTTAAGAATTAAACATAAATCTTAACCCTGACACTTAACCCTAAGACGTATCCCAAAGACTTAAATTTAAGACTTAAACCTAAGACTCAAACCCTAGGACTTAAGATTTAACCTTAAGACTTAACACAAAGATTTAACCCTAAGATTTAGATTTATGAGTTAACCTTAAGACTTAATCCTAAGACTTAACACTAAGACTTAACCTTAAGACATAACCATAACACTTAAATCTAAGACTTAACCTTAACACTTAACCGTAAGACATAACCTTAAGATTTAACGCTAAGACTCAAATTTACGTCTTATCCTTAAGGCTTAACCCTAAGACTTAAATTTAGGTCTTAACCTTAACAGTTAACCCTAAGACTTAACCCTGAGACTTAAACCTAAGACTTAACCCTAAGACATAACCCTGAGACTTAACCTTAAGACTTAACCTTAAAACTTAACCCTAGGACTTGAATTTAAGACTTAACCTTAAGACTTATCCCTAAGACTTAACCCTGAGACTTAAACCTAATACTTAATCTTAGAGACTTAACCCTTAGACTTAACCTTAAGACTTAACCCTAACACTTATAATTAAGACTTAACCTTAAGACTTAACCTTGTGACTTAACCTTAAAAACTAAACCTGAGACTTAACCCTAAGACTTAAACTTAAAACTTAACCCTAAGACTTAACCCTATGATTTAAACCTAAGACTTAACTTAAACATAAGACTTAACCCTAAGGCATAACCCTGAGACTTAACCCTACGACTGAACCCTAAGACTAAACCCTAAGACTTAACCTTAAGACTTAACCCTAAGTCTTAACCCTGAGATTAACCGTGAGACTTAACCCAAAGATTTATCCCCAAGACTTAAAATTAAGACTTAAACTTATGACATAGCCATAAGAGTTAACCCTGAGATTAAATCTTATGACTTTAACCCTAAGACTTAATATTAATACTTAACCTTAAGACAACACCCTAAGACTTAACCCTAAGACAATAAACCTAAGACGTAACCTTAAATACTTAACTCTAAGTCTTAACCTTAAGACTTAACCCTAAGACATAACTCTAAGACTTAATCTTAAGTCTTAACCTTAAGACCTAACCCTAAGATTTAACCTTAAGACGTGATCTTTAGGACATAACCCTAAGAATTAACCCTAAGACTTAAATTTAATACTTAACCCTAAGACTTAACCCTAAGACTTAATCCTAAGACATAACCCTGAGACTGAAACCTAAGACTTAACCTTAATGCTTAACCCTAAGTCATAACCCTGAGACTTAACATTGAAACTTAGCCTTGAAACTTAACCCTGAGACTTAACCCTAAGCCATATCCCCAAGACTTAACTCTAAGACGTAAACCTAAGACTCAATCCATAAGACTTAACCTTAAGACTTAACCCTAAGTCTCAGCCTTAAGACAGAACCTTACGACTTAACCCTGGGACTTAACCTTGAGACCTTACCTTGAGCCTTAACCCTGAGACTTATCCCTAAGACTTAACCATGAGACTTAACCTTCAGATTTACCGTTAAGTCTTAACTACAAGACTAAACCTTAAAACATAACCTTAAGACTTAACCGTAAGACATAAACCTGAGACTTAACCCTAAGACTTAACTAGAAGACTTAACCCTAAAACTTAACCTTAAGACTTAACCATAAAAATTAAGCGTAAGACTTAACCCTAAAACTTAACCTTAAGGCTCAACCTTAAGACTTGACGTTAAGACTTAAGTTTAAGACTTAACCTTAATACTTTACCCTAAGACGTAAGCCAAAAACTTAACCCTAAGACTTAACCCTAAAGACTTAACTATAAGACTTAACCCTAAGTCTTAACCTTAAGACCTAACTTTAATATTCAAACTTAACACTTAACCTTAGGAGTTAACCCTTAGACTTAACCTTATAACTTAACCCTAAGACATAACATTAAGAGGTAACCATAAGACTTAACTGTAAGACTTAACCTGACACTTAACATTAAGACTTAACCCTAAGAAACAATCCTAAAACTTAACCCTAGGGATTAACATAATGACTTCACCTTAAGACTTGATCCTAAGACTTCACCTTAAGACTTATCCCTAAGACATAACCCTAAGACTTAAATT
Source organism: Falco peregrinus (assembly GCF_023634155.1). Classification (NCBI taxonomy): domain Eukaryota; kingdom Metazoa; phylum Chordata; class Aves; order Falconiformes; family Falconidae; genus Falco; species Falco peregrinus. The sequence goes on along the minus strand of NW_026599592.1, from coordinate 4,595,557 downwards.
TACGACTTAACCATAAGACTTAACCCTAAGACTTATCCCTAAGACATAACCCTAAGACTTAAATTTAGGACTTAACCACAAGACTTAACCCTAAGACTTAATACTAATACTTAACCTAAGACTTAACCCTGAGACTTAACCTTAAGACTTAACCCTAAGATTTAACCTTAAGACTTAACCCTAAGACTTATCCCTGAGACTTAACCCTAAGACTTATCCCTGAGACTTAACCCTAAGACTTATCCCCAAACCTTAACCTTAAGACTTATTATTAAGATTTAAATTTAAGACTGAATCTTAAGACATAATACTAAGGCTTAACCTTAAGACTTATCCCTAAGACTTAACCCTGAGAATTTAATATAAGACTGAACCTTAGGATGTAACCCTAAGACTTAACACTATAACTTAACCGAAGACAACACTAAGACTTAAATTTAAGACTAAACTTTTAGACTTAACCCTAAGACGTAAACTTAAGAATTAAACATAAATCTTAACCCTGACACTTAACCCTAAGACGTATCCCAAAGACTTAAATTTAAGACTTAAACCTAAGACTCAAACCCTAGGACTTAAGATTTAACCTTAAGACTTAACACAAAGATTTAACCCTAAGATTTAGATTTATGAGTTAACCTTAAGACTTAATCCTAAGACTTAACACTAAGACTTAACCTTAAGACATAACCATAACACTTAAATCTAAGACTTAACCTTAACACTTAACCGTAAGACATAACCTTAAGATTTAACGCTAAGACTCAAATTTACGTCTTATCCTTAAGGCTTAACCCTAAGACTTAAATTTAGGTCTTAACCTTAACAGTTAACCCTAAGACTTAACCCTGAGACTTAAACCTAAGACTTAACCCTAAGACATAACCCTGAGACTTAACCTTAAGACTTAACCTTAAAACTTAACCCTAGGACTTGAATTTAAGACTTAACCTTAAGACTTATCCCTAAGACTTAACCCTGAGACTTAAACCTAATACTTAATCTTAGAGACTTAACCCTTAGACTTAACCTTAAGACTTAACCCTAACACTTATAATTAAGACTTAACCTTAAGACTTAACCTTGTGACTTAACCTTAAAAACTAAACCTGAGACTTAACCCTAAGACTTAAACTTAAAACTTAACCCTAAGACTTAACCCTATGATTTAAACCTAAGACTTAACTTAAACATAAGACTTAACCCTAAGGCATAACCCTGAGACTTAACCCTACGACTGAACCCTAAGACTAAACCCTAAGACTTAACCTTAAGACTTAACCCTAAGTCTTAACCCTGAGATTAACCGTGAGACTTAACCCAAAGATTTATCCCCAAGACTTAAAATTAAGACTTAAACTTATGACATAGCCATAAGAGTTAACCCTGAGATTAAATCTTATGACTTTAACCCTAAGACTTAATATTAATACTTAACCTTAAGACAACACCCTAAGACTTAACCCTAAGACAATAAACCTAAGACGTAACCTTAAATACTTAACTCTAAGTCTTAACCTTAAGACTTAACCCTAAGACATAACTCTAAGACTTAATCTTAAGTCTTAACCTTAAGACCTAACCCTAAGATTTAACCTTAAGACGTGATCTTTAGGACATAACCCTAAGAATTAACCCTAAGACTTAAATTTAATACTTAACCCTAAGACTTAACCCTAAGACTTAATCCTAAGACATAACCCTGAGACTGAAACCTAAGACTTAACCTTAATGCTTAACCCTAAGTCATAACCCTGAGACTTAACATTGAAACTTAGCCTTGAAACTTAACCCTGAGACTTAACCCTAAGCCATATCCCCAAGACTTAACTCTAAGACGTAAACCTAAGACTCAATCCATAAGACTTAACCTTAAGACTTAACCCTAAGTCTCAGCCTTAAGACAGAACCTTACGACTTAACCCTGGGACTTAACCTTGAGACCTTACCTTGAGCCTTAACCCTGAGACTTATCCCTAAGACTTAACCATGAGACTTAACCTTCAGATTTACCGTTAAGTCTTAACTACAAGACTAAACCTTAAAACATAACCTTAAGACTTAACCGTAAGACATAAACCTGAGACTTAACCCTAAGACTTAACTAGAAGACTTAACCCTAAAACTTAACCTTAAGACTTAACCATAAAAATTAAGCCTAAGACTTAACCCTAAAACTTAACCTTAAGGCTCAACCTTAAGACTTGACGTTAAGACTTAAGTTTAAGACTTAACCTTAATACTTTACCCTAAGACGTAAGCCAAAAACTTAACCCTAAGACTTAACCCTAAAGACTTAACTATAAGACTTAACCCTAAGTCTTAACCTTAAGACCTAACTTTAATATTCAAACTTAACACTTAACCTTAGGAGTTAACCCTTAGACTTAACCTTATAACTTAACCCTAAGACATAACATTAAGAGGTAACCATAAGACTTAACTGTAAGACTTAACCTGACACTTAACATTAAGACTTAACCCTAAGAAACAATCCTAAAACTTAACCCTAGGGATTAACATAATGACTTCACCTTAAGACTTGATCCTAAGACTTCACCTTAAGACTTATCCCTAAGACATAACCCTAAGACTTAAATTTACGACTTAACCATAAGACTTAACCCTAAGACTTATCCCTAAGACATAACCCTAAGACTTAAATTTAGGACTTAACCACAAGACTTAACCCTAAGACTTAATACTAATACTTAACCTAAGACTTAACCCTGAGACTTAACCTTAAGACTTAACCCTAAGATTTAACCTTAAGACTTAACCCTAAGACTTATCCCTGAGACTTAACCCTAAGACTTATCCCTGAGACTTAACCCTAAGACTTATCCCCAAACCTTAACCTTAAGACTTATTATTAAGATTTAAATTTAAGACTGAATCTTAAGACATAATACTAAGGCTTAACCTTAAGACTTATCCCTAAGACTTAACCCTGAGAATTTAATATAAGACTGAACCTTAGGATGTAACCCTAAGACTTAACACTATAACTTAACCGAAGACAACACTAAGACTTAAATTTAAGACTAAACTTTTAGACTTAACCCTAAGACGTAAACTTAAGAATTAAACATAAATCTTAACCCTGACACTTAACCCTAAGACGTATCCCAAAGACTTAAATTTAAGACTTAAACCTAAGACTCAAACCCTAGGACTTAAGATTTAACCTTAAGACTTAACACAAAGATTTAACCCTAAGATTTAGATTTATGAGTTAACCTTAAGACTTAATCCTAAGACTTAACACTAAGACTTAACCTTAAGACATAACCATAACACTTAAATCTAAGACTTAACCTTAACACTTAACCGTAAGACATAACCTTAAGATTTAACGCTAAGACTCAAATTTACGTCTTATCCTTAAGGCTTAACCCTAAGACTTAAATTTAGGTCTTAACCTTAACAGTTAACCCTAAGACTTAACCCTGAGACTTAAACCTAAGACTTAACCCTAAGACATAACCCTGAGACTTAACCTTAAGACTTAACCTTAAAACTTAACCCTAGGACTTGAATTTAAGACTTAACCTTAAGACTTATCCCTAAGACTTAACCCTGAGACTTAAACCTAATACTTAATCTTAGAGACTTAACCCTTAGACTTAACCTTAAGACTTAACCCTAACACTTATAATTAAGACTTAACCTTAAGACTTAACCTTGTGACTTAACCTTAAAAACTAAACCTGAGACTTAACCCTAAGACTTAAACTTAAAACTTAACCCTAAGACTTAACCCTATGATTTAAACCTAAGACTTAACTTAAACATAAGACTTAACCCTAAGGCATAACCCTGAGACTTAACCCTACGACTGAACCCTAAGACTAAACCCTAAGACTTAACCTTAAGACTTAACCCTAAGTCTTAACCCTGAGATTAACCGTGAGACTTAACCCAAAGATTTATCCCCAAGACTTAAAATTAAGACTTAAACTTATGACATAGCCATAAGAGTTAACCCTGAGATTAAATCTTATGACTTTAACCCTAAGACTTAATATTAATACTTAACCTTAAGACAACACCCTAAGACTTAACCCTAAGACAATAAACCTAAGACGTAACCTTAAATACTTAACTCTAAGTCTTAACCTTAAGACTTAACCCTAAGACATAACTCTAAGACTTAATCTTAAGTCTTAACCTTAAGACCTAACCCTAAGATTTAACCTTAAGACGTGATCTTTAGGACATAACCCTAAGAATTAACCCTAAGACTTAAATTTAATACTTAACCCTAAGACTTAACCCTAAGACTTAACCCTAAGACATAACCCTGAGACTGAAACCTAAGACTTAACCTTAATGCTTAACCCTAAGTCATAACCCTGAGACTTAACATTGAAACTTAGCCTTAAAACTTAACCCTGAGACTTAACCCTAAGCCATATCCCCAAGACTTAACTCTAAGACGTAAACCTAAGACTCAATCCATAAGACTTAACCTTAAGACTTAACCCTAAGTCTCAGCCTTAAGACAGAACCTTACGACTTAACCCTGGGACTTAACCTTGAGACCTTACCTTGAGCCTTAACCCTGAGACTTATCCCTAAGACTTAACCATGAGACTTAACCTTCAGATTTACGGTTAAGTCTTAACTACAAGACTAAACCTTAAAACATAACCTTAAGACTTAACCGTAAGACATAAACCTGAGACTTAACCCTAAGACTTAACTAGAAGACTTAACCCTAAAACTTAACCTTAAGACTTAACCATAAAAATTAAGCCTAAGACTTAACCCTAAAACTTAACCTTAAGGCTCAACCTTAAGACTTGACGTTAAGACTTAAGTTTAAGACTTAACCTTAATACTTTACCCTAAGACGTAAGCCAAAAACTTAACCCTAAGACTTAACCCTAAAGACTTAACTATAAGACTTAACCCTAAGTCTTAACCTTAAGACCTAACTTTAATATTCAAACTTAACACTTAACCTTAGGAGTTAACCCTTAGACTTAACCTTATAACTTAACCCTAAGACATAACATTAAGAGGTAACCATAAGACTTAACTGTAAGACTTAACCTGACACTTAACATTAAGACTTAACCCTAAGAAACAATCCTAAAACTTAACCCTAAGGATTAACATAATGACTTCACCTTAAGACTTGATCCTAAGACTTCACCTTAAGACTTATCCCTAAGACATAACCCTAAGACTTAAATTTACGACTTAACCATAAGACTTAACCCTAAGACTTATCCCTAAGACATAACCCTAAGACTTAAATTTAGGACTTAACCACAAGACTTAACCCTAAGACTTAATACTAATACTTAACCTAAGACTTAACCCTGAGACTTAACCTTAAGACTTAACCCTAAGATTTAACCTTAAGACTTAACCCTAAGACTTATCCCTGAGACTTAACCCTAAGACTTATCCCTGAGACTTAACCCTAAGACTTATCCCCAAACCTTAACCTTAAGACTTATTATTAAGATTTAAATTTAAGACTGAATCTTAAGACATAATACTAAGGCTTAACCTTAAGACTTATCCCTAAGACTTAACCCTGAGAATTTAATATAAGACTGAACCTTAGGATGTAACCCTAAGACTTAACACTATAACTTAACCGAAGACAACACTAAGACTTAAATTTAAGACTAAACTTTTAGACTTAACCCTAAGACGTAAACTTAAGAATTAAACATAAATCTTAACCCTGACACTTAACCCTAAGACGTATCCCAAAGACTTAAATTTAAGACTTAAACCTAAGACTCAAACCCTAGGACTTAAGATTTAACCTTAAGACTTAACACAAAGATTTAACCCTAAGATTTAGATTTATGAGTTAACCTTAAGACTTAATCCTAAGACTTAACACTAAGACTTAACCTTAAGACATAACCATAACACTTAAATCTAAGACTTAACCTTAACACTTAACCGTAAGACATAACCTTAAGATTTAACGCTAAGACTCAAATTTACGTCTTATCCTTAAGGCTTAACCCTAAGACTTAAATTTAGGTCTTAACCTTAACAGTTAACCCTAAGACTTAACCCTGAGACTTAAACCTAAGACTTAACCCTAAGACATAACCCTGAGACTTAACCTTAAGACTTAACCTTAAAACTTAACCCTAGGACTTGAATTTAAGACTTAACCTTAAGACTTATCCCTAAGACTTAACCCTGAGACTTAAACCTAATACTTAATCTTAGAGACTTAACCCTTAGACTTAACCTTAAGACTTAACCCTAACACTTATAATTAAGACTTAACCTTAAGACTTAACCTTGTGACTTAACCTTAAAAACTAAACCTGAGACTTAACCCTAAGACTTAAACTTAAAACTTAACCCTAAGACTTAACCCTATGATTTAAACCTAAGACTTAACTTAAACATAAGACTTAACCCTAAGGCATAACCCTGAGACTTAACCCTACGACTGAACCCTAAGACTAAACCCTAAGACTTAACCTTAAGACTTAACCCTAAGTCTTAACCCTGAGATTAACCGTGAGACTTAACCCAAAGATTTATCCCCAAGACTTAAAATTAAGACTTAAACTTATGACATAGCCATAAGAGTTAACCCTGAGATTAAATCTTATGACTTTAACCCTAAGACTTAATATTAATACTTAACCTTAAGACAACACCCTAAGACTTAACCCTAAGACAATAAACCTAAGACGTAACCTTAAATACTTAACTCTAAGTCTTAACCTTAAGACTTAACCCTAAGACATAACTCTAAGACTTAATCTTAAGTCTTAACCTTAAGACCTAACCCTAAGATTTAACCTTAAGACGTGATCTTTAGGACATAACCCTAAGAATTAACCCTAAGACTTAAATTTAATACTTAACCCTAAGACTTAACCCTAAGACTTAATCCTAAGACATAACCCTGAGACTGAAACCTAAGACTTAACCTTAATGCTTAACCCTAAGTCATAACCCTGAGACTTAACATTGAAACTTAGCCTTGAAACTTAACCCTGAGACTTAACCCTAAGCCATATCCCCAAGACTTAACTCTAAGACGTAAACCTAAGACTCAATCCATAAGACTTAACCTTAAGACTTAACCCTAAGTCTCAGCCTTAAGACAGAACCTTACGACTTAACCCTGGGACTTAACCTTGAGACCTTACCTTGAGCCTTAACCCTGAGACTTATCCCTAAGACTTAACCATGAGACTTAACCTTCAGATTTACCGTTAAGTCTTAACTACAAGACTAAACCTTAAAACATAACCTTAAGACTTAACCGTAAGACATAAACCTGAGACTTAACCCTAAGACTTAACTAGAAGACTTAACCCTAAAACTTAACCTTAAGACTTAACCATAAAAATTAAGCCTAAGACTTAACCCTAAAACTTAACCGTAAGGCTCAACCTTAAGACTTGACGTTAAGACTTAAGTTTAAGACTTAACCTTAATACTTTACCCTAAGACGTAAGCCAAAAACTTAACCCTAAGACTTAACCCTAAAGACTTAACTATAAGACTTAACCCTAAGTCTTAACCTTAAGACCTAACTTTAATATTCAAACTTAACACTTAACCTTAGGAGTTAACCCTTAGACTTAACCTTATAACTTAACCCTAAGACATAACATTAAGAGGTAACCATAAGACTTAACTGTAAGACTTAACCTGACACTTAACATTAAGACTTAACCCTAAGAAACAATCCTAAAACTTAACCCTAAGGATTAACATAATGACTTCACCTTAAGACTTGATCCTAAGACTTCACCTTAAGACTTATCCCTAAGACATAACCCTAAGACTTAAATTTACGACTTAACCATAAGACTTAACCCTAAGACTTATCCCTAAGACATAACCCTAAGACTTAAATTTAGGACTTAACCACAAGACTTAACCCTAAGACTTAATACTAATACTTAACCTAAGACTTAACCCTGAGACTTAACCTTAAGACTTAACCCTAAGATTTAACCTTAAGACTTAACCCTAAGACTTATCCCTGAGACTTAACCCTAAGACTTATCCCTGAGACTTAACCCTAAGACTTATCCCCAAACCTTAACCTTAAGACTTATTATTAAGATTTAAATTTAAGACTGAATCTTAAGACATAATACTAAGGCTTAACCTTAAGACTTATCCCTAAGACTTAACCCTGAGAATTTAATATAAGACTGAACCTTAGGATGTAACCCTAAGACTTAACACTATAACTTAACCGAAGACAACACTAAGACTTAAATTTAAGACTAAACTTTTAGACTTAACCCTAAGACGTAAACTTAAGAATTAAACATAAATCTTAACCCTGACACTTAACCCTAAGACGTATCCCAAAGACTTAAATTTAAGACTTAAACCTAAGACTCAAACCCTAGGACTTAAGATTTAACCTTAAGACTTAACACAAAGATTTAACCCTAAGATTTAGATTTATGAGTTAACCTTAAGACTTAATCCTAAGACTTAACACTAAGACTTAACCTTAAGACATAACCATAACACTTAAATCTAAGACTTAACCTTAACACTTAACCGTAAGACATAACCTTAAGATTTAACGCTAAGACTCAAATTTACGTCTTATCCTTAAGGCTTAACCCTAAGACTTAAATTTAGGTCTTAACCTTAACAGTTAACCCTAAGACTTAACCCTGAGACTTAAACCTAAGACTTAACCCTAAGACATAACCCTGAGACTTAACCTTAAGACTTAACCTTAAAACTTAACCCTAGGACTTGAATTTAAGACTTAACCTTAAGACTTATCCCTAAGACTTAACCCTGAGACTTAAACCTAATACTTAATCTTAGAGACTTAACCCTTAGACTTAACCTTAAGACTTAACCCTAACACTTATAATTAAGACTTAACCTTAAGACTTAACCTTGTGACTTAACCTTAAAAACTAAACCTGAGACTTAACCCTAAGACTTAAACTTAAAACTTAACCCTAAGACTTAACCCTATGATTTAAACCTAAGACTTAACTTAAACATAAGACTTAACCCTAAGGCATAACCCTGAGACTTAACCCTACGACTGAACCCTAAGACTAAACCCTAAGACTTAACCTTAAGACTTAACCCTAAGTCTTAACCCTGAGATTAACCGTGAGACTTAACCCAAAGATTTATCCCCAAGACTTAAAATTAAGACTTAAACTTATGACATAGCCATAAGAGTTAACCCTGAGATTAAATCTTATGACTTTAACCCTAAGACTTAATATTAATACTTAACCTTAAGACAACACCCTAAGACTTAACCCTAAGACAATAAACCTAAGACGTAACCTTAAATACTTAACTCTAAGTCTTAACCTTAAGACTTAACCCTAAGACATAACTCTAAGACTTAATCTTAAGTCTTAACCTTAAGACCTAACCCTAAGATTTAACCTTAAGACGTGATCTTTAGGACATAACCCTAAGAATTAACCCTAAGACTTAAATTTAATACTTAACCCTAAGACTTAACCCTAAGACTTAACCCTAAGACATAACCCTGAGACTGAAACCTAAGACTTAACCTTAATGCTTAACCCTAAGTCATAACCCTGAGACTTAACATTGAAACTTAGCCTTGAAACTTAACCCTGAGACTTAACCCTAAGCCATATCCCCAAGACTTAACTCTAAGACGTAAACCTAAGACTCAATCCATAAGACTTAACCTTAAGACTTAACCCTAAGTCTCAGCCTTAAGACAGAACCTTACGACTTAACCCTGGGACTTAACCTTGAGACCTTACCTTGAGCCTTAACCCTGAGACTTATCCCTAAGACTTAACCATGAGACTTAACCTTCAGATTTACCGTTAAGTCTTAACTACAAGACTAAACCTTAAAACATAACCTTAAGACTTAACCGTAAGACATAAACCTGAGACTTAACCCTAAGACTTAACTAGAAGACTTAACCCTAAAACTTAACCTTAAGACTTAACCATAAAAATTAAGCCTAAGACTTAACCCTAAAACTTAACCTTAAGGCTCAACCTTAAGACTTGACGTTAAGACTTAAGTTTAAGACTTAACCTTAATACTTTACCCTAAGACGTAAGCCAAAAACTTAACCCTAAGACTTAACCCTAAAGACTTAACTATAAGACTTAACCCTAAGTCTTAACCTTAAGACCTAACTTTAATATTCAAACTTAACACTTAACCTTAGGAGTTAACCCTTAGACTTAACCTTATAACTTAACCCTAAGACATAACATTAAGAGGTAACCATAAGACTTAACTGTAAGACTTAACCTGACACTTAACATTAAGACTTAACCCTAAGAAACAATCCTAAAACTTAACCCTAGGGATTAACATAATGACTTCACCTTAAGACTTGATCCTAAGACTTCACCTTAAGACTTATCCCTAAGACATAACCCTAAGACTTAAATTTACGACTTAACCATAAGACTTAACCCTAAGACTTATCCCTAAGACATAACCCTAAGACTTAAATTTAGGACTTAACCACAAGACTTAACCCTAAGACTTAATACTAATACTTAACCTAAGACTTAACCCTGAGACTTAACCTTAAGACTTAACCCTAAGATTTAACCTTAAGACTTAACCCTAAGACTTATCCCTGAGACTTAACCCTAAGACTTATCCCTGAGACTTAACCCTAAGACTTATCCCCAAACCTTAACCTTAAGACTTATTATTAAGATTTAAATTTAAGACTGAATCTTAAGACATAATACTAAGGCTTAACCTTAAGACTTATCCCTAAGACTTAACCCTGAGAATTTAATATAAGACTGAACCTTAGGATGTAACCCTAAGACTTAACACTATAACTTAACCGAAGACAACACTAAGACTTAAATTTAAGACTAAACTTTTAGACTTAACCCTAAGACGTAAACTTAAGAATTAAACATAAATCTTAACCCTGACACTTAACCCTAAGACGTATCCCAAAGACTTAAATTTAAGACTTAAACCTAAGACTCAAACCCTAGGACTTAAGATTTAACCTTAAGACTTAACACAAAGATTTAACCCTAAGATTTAGATTTATGAGTTAACCTTAAGACTTAATCCTAAGACTTAACACTAAGACTTAACCTTAAGACATAACCATAACACTTAAATCTAAGACTTAACCTTAACACTTAACCGTAAGACATAACCTTAAGATTTAACGCTAAGACTCAAATTTACGTCTTATCCTTAAGGCTTAACCCTAAGACTTAAATTTAGGTCTTAACCTTAACAGTTAACCCTAAGACTTAACCCTGAGACTTAAACCTAAGACTTAACCCTAAGACATAACCCTGAGACTTAACCTTAAGACTTAACCTTAAAACTTAACCCTAGGACTTGAATTTAAGACTTAACCTTAAGACTTATCCCTAAGACTTAACCCTGAGACTTAAACCTAATACTTAATCTTAGAGACTTAACCCTTAGACTTAACCTTAAGACTTAACCCTAACACTTATAATTAAGACTTAACCTTAAGACTTAACCTTGTGACTTAACCTTAAAAACTAAACCTGAGACTTAACCCTAAGACTTAAACTTAAAACTTAACCCTAAGACTTAACCCTATGATTTAAACCTAAGACTTAACTTAAACATAAGACTTAACCCTAAGGCATAACCCTGAGACTTAACCCTACGACTGAACCCTAAGACTAAACCCTAAGACTTAACCTTAAAACTTAACCCTAAGTCTTAACCCTGAGATTAACCGTGAGACTTAACCCAAAGATTTATCCCCAAGACTTAAAATTAAGACTTAAACTTATGACATAGCCATAAGAGTTAACCCTGAGATTAAATCTTATGACTTTAACCCTAAGACTTAATATTAATACTTAACCTTAAGACAACACCCTAAGACTTAACCCTAAGACAATAAACCTAAGACGTAACCTTAAATACTTAACTCTAAGTCTTAACCTTAAGACTTAACCCTAAGACATAACTCTAAGACTTAATCTTAAGTCTTAACCTTAAGACCTAACCCTAAGATTTAACCTTAAGACGTGATCTTTAGGACATAACCCTAAGAATTAACCCTAAGACTTAAATTTAATACTTAACCCTAAGACTTAATCCTAAGACATAACCCTGAGACTGAAACCTAGGACTTAACCTTAATGCTTAACCCTAAGTCATAACCCTGAGACTTAACATTGAAACTTAGCCTTGAAACTTAACCCTGAGACTTAACCCTAAGCCATATCCCCAAGACTTAACTCTAAGACGTAAACCTAAGACTCAATCCATAAGACTTAACCTTAAGACTTAACCCTAAGTCTCAGCCTTAAGACAGAACCTTACGACTTAACCCTGGGACTTAACCTTGAGACCTTACCTTGAGCCTTAACCCTGAGACTTATCCCTAAGACTTAACCATGAGACTTAACCTTCAGATTTACCGTTAAGTCTTAACTACAAGACTAAACCTTAAAACATAACCTTAAGACTTAACCGTAAGACATAAACCTGAGACTTAACCCTAAGACTTAACTAGAAGACTTAACCCTAAAACTTAACCTTAAGACTTAACCATAAAAATTAAGCCTAAGACTTAACCCTAAAACTTAACCTTAAGGCTCAACCTTAAGACTTGACGTTAAGACTTAAGTTTAAGACTTAACCTTAATACTTTACCCTAAGACGTAAGCCAAAAACTTAACCCTAAGACTTAACCCTAAAGACTTAACTATAAGACTTAACCCTAAGTCTTAACCTTAAGACCTAACTTTAATATTCAAACTTAACACTTAACCTTAGGAGTTAACCCTTAGACTTAACCTTATAACTTAACCCTAAGACATAACATTAAGAGGTAACCATAAGACTTAACTGTAAGACTTAACCTGACACTTAACATTAAGACTTAACCCTAAGAAACAATCCTAAAACTTAACCCTAAGGATTAACATAATGACTTCGCCTTAAGACTTGATCCTAAGACTTCACCTTAAGACTTATCCCTAAGACATAACCCTAAGACTTAAATTTACGACTTAACCACAAGACTTAACCCTAAGACTTAATACTAATACTTAACCTAAGACTTAACCCTGAGACTTAACCTTAAGACTTAACCCTAAGATTTAACCTTAAGACTTAACCCTAAGACTTATCCCTGAGACTTAACCCTAAGACTTATCCCCAAACCTTAACCTTAAGACTTATTATTAAGATTTAAATTTAAGACTGAATCTTAAGACATAATACTAAGGCTTAACCTTAAGACTTATCCCTAAGACTTAACCCTGAGAATTTAATATAAGACTGAACCTTAGGATGTAACCCTAAGACTTAACACTATAACTTAACCGAAGACAACACTAAGACTTAAATTTAAGACTAAACTTTTAGACTTAACCCTAAGACGTAAACTTAAGAATTAAACATAAATCTTAACCCTGACACTTAACCCTAAGACGTATCCCAAAGACTTAAATCTAAGACTTAAACCTAAGACACAAACCCTAGGACTTAAGATTTAACCTTAAGACTTAACACAAAGATTTAACCCTAAGATTTAGATTTATGAGTTAACCTTAAGACTTAATCCTAAGACTTAACACTAAGACTTAACCTTAAGACATAACCATAACACTTAAATCTAAGACTTAACCTTAACACTTAACCGTAAGACATAACCTTAAGATTTAACGCTAAGACTCAAATTTACGCCTTATCCTTAAGGCTTAACCCTAAGACTTAAATTTAGGTCTTAACCTTAACAGTTAACCCTAAGACTTAACCCTGAGACTTAAACCTAAGACTTAACCCTAAGACATAACCCTGAGACTTAACCTTAAGACTTAACCTTAAAACTTAACCCTAGGACTTGAATTTAAGACTTAACCTTAAGACTTATCCCTAAGACTTAACCCTGAGACTTAAACCTAATACTTAATCTTAGAGACTTAACCCTTAGACTTAACCTTAAGACTTAACCCTAACACTTATAATTAAGACTTAACCTTAAGACTTAACCTTGTGACTTAACCTTAAAAACTAAACCTGAGACTTAACCCTAAGACTTAAACTTAAAACTTAACCCTAAGACTTAACCCTATGATTTAAACCTAAGACTTAACTTAAACATAAGACTTAACCCTAAGGCATAACCCTGAGACTTAACCCTACGACTGAACCCTAAGACTAAACCCTAAGACTTAACCTTAAGACTTAACCCTAAGTCTTAACCCTGAGATTAACCGTGAGACTTAACCCAAGGATTTATCCCCAAGACTTAAAATTAAGACTTAAACTTATGACATAGCCATAAGAGTTAACCCTGAGATTAAATCTTATGACTTTAACCCTAAGACTTAATATTAATACTTAACCTTAAGACAACACCCTAAGACTTAACCCTAAGACAATAAACCTAAGACGTAACCTTAAATACTTAACTCTAAGTCTTAACCTTAAGACTTAACCCTAAGACATAACTCTAAGACTTAATCTTAAGTCTTAACCTTAAGACCTAACCCTAAGATTTAACCTTAAGACGTGATCTTTAGGACATAACCCTAAGAATTAACCCTAAGACTTAAATTTAATACTTAACCCTAAGACTTAACCCTAAGACTTAATCCTAAGACATAACCCTGAGACTGAAACCTAAGACTTAACCTTAATGCTTAACCCTAAGTCATAACCCTGAGACTTAACATTGAAACTTAGCCTTGAAACTTAACCCTGAGACTTAACCCTAAGCCATATCCCCAAGACTTAACTCTAAGACGTAAACCTAAGACTCAATCCATAAGACTTAACCTTAAGACTTAACCCTAAGTCTCAGCCTTAAGACAGAACCTTACGACTTAACCCTGGGACTTAACCTTGAGACCTTACCTTGAGCCTTAACCCTGAGACTTATCCCTAAGACTTAACCATGAGACTTAACCTTCAGATTTACCGTTAAGTCTTAACTACAAGACTAAACCTTAAAACATAACCTTAAGACTTAACCGTAAGACATAAACCTGAGACTTAACCCTAAGACTTAACTAGAAGACTTAACCCTAAAACTTAACCTTAAGACTTAACCATAAAAATTAAGCCTAAGACTTAACCCTAAAACTTAACCGTAAGGCTCAACCTTAAGACTTGACGTTAAGACTTAAGTTTAAGACTTAACCTTAATACTTTACCCTAAGACGTAAGCCAAAAACTTAACCCTAAGACTTAACCCTAAAGACTTAACTATAAGACTTAACCCTAAGTCTTAACCTTAAGACCTAACTTTAATATTCAAACTTAACACTTAACCTTAGGAGTTAACCCTTAGACTTAACCTTATAACTTAACCCTAAGACATAACATTAAGAGGTAACCATAAGACTTAACTGTAAGACTTAACCTGACACTTAACATTAAGACTTAACCCTAAGAAACAATCCTAAAACTTAACCCTAAGGATTAACATAATGACTTCACCTTAAGACTTGATCCTAAGACTTCACCTTAAGACTTATCCCTAAGACATAACCCTAAGACTTAAATTTACGACTTAACCATAAGACTTAACCCTAAGACTTATCCCTAAGACATAACCCTAAGACTTAAATTTAGGACTTAACCACAAGACTTAACCCTAAGACTTAATACTAATACTTAACCTAAGACTTAACCCTGAGACTTAACCTTAAGACTTAACCCTAAGATTTAACCTTAAGACTTAACCCTAAGACTTATCCCTGAGACTTAACCCTAAGACTTATCCCTGAGACTTAACCCTAAGACTTATCCCCAAACCTTAACCTTAAGACTTATTATTAAGATTTAAATTTAAGACTGAATCTTAAGACATAATACTAAGGCTTAACCTTAAGACTTATCCCTAAGACTTAACCCTGAGAATTTAATATAAGACTGAACCTTAGGATGTAACCCTAAGACTTAACACTATAACTTAACCGAAGACAACACTAAGACTTAAATTTAAGACTAAACTTTTAGACTTAACCCTAAGACGTAAACTTAAGAATTAAACATAAATCTTAACCCTGACACTTAACCCTAAGACGTATCCCAAAGACTTAAATTTAAGACTTAAACCTAAGACTCAAACCCTAGGACTTAAGATTTAACCTTAAGACTTAACACAAAGATTTAACCCTAAGATTTAGATTTATGAGTTAACCTTAAGACTTAATCCTAAGACTTAACACTAAGACTTAACCTTAAGACATAACCATAACACTTAAATCTAAGACTTAACCTTAACACTTAACCGTAAGACATAACCTTAAGATTTAACGCTAAGACTCAAATTTACGTCTTATCCTTAAGGCTTAACCCTAAGACTTAAATTTAGGTCTTAACCTTAACAGTTAACCCTAAGACTTAACCCTGAGACTTAAACCTAAGACTTAACCCTAAGACATAACCCTGAGACTTAACCTTAAGACTTAACCTTAAAACTTAACCCTAGGACTTGAATTTAAGACTTAACCTTAAGACTTATCCCTAAGACTTAACCCTGAGACTTAAACCTAATACTTAATCTTAGAGACTTAACCCTTAGACTTAACCTTAAGACTTAACCCTAACACTTATAATTAAGACTTAACCTTAAGACTTAACCTTGTGACTTAACCTTAAAAACTAAACCTGAGACTTAACCCTAAGACTTAAACTTAAAACTTAACCCTAAGACTTAACCCTATGATTTAAACCTAAGACTTAACTTAAACATAAGACTTAACCCTAAGGCATAACCCTGAGACTTAACCCTACGACTGAACCCTAAGACTAAACCCTAAGACTTAACCTTAAGACTTAACCCTAAGTCTTAACCCTGAGATTAACCGTGAGACTTAACCCAAGGATTTATCCCCAAGACTTAAAATTAAGACTTAAACTTATGACATAACCATAAGAGTTAACCCTGAGATTAAATCTTATGACTTTAACCCTAAGACTTAATATTAATACTTAACCTTAAGACAACACCCTAAGACTTAACCCTAAGACAATAAACCTAAGACGTAACCTTAAATACTTAACTCTAAGTCTTAACCTTAAGACTTAACCCTAAGACATAACTCTAAGACTTAATCTTAAGTCTTAACCTTAAGACCTAACCCTAAGATTTAACCTTAAGACGTGATCTTTAGGACATAACCCTAAGAATTAACCCTAAGACTTAAATTTAATACTTAACCCTAAGACTTAATCCTAAGACATAACCCTGAGACTGAAACCTAAGACTTAACCTTAATGCTTAACCCTAAGTCATAACCCTGAGACTTAACATTGAAACTTAGCCTTGAAACTTAACCCTGAGACTTAACCCTAAGCCATATCCCCAAGACTTAACTCTAAGACGTAAACCTAAGACTCAATCCATAAGACTTAACCTTAAGACTTAACCCTAAGTCTCAGCCTTAAGACAGAACCTTACGACTTAACCCTGGGACTTAACCTTGAGACCTTACCTTGAGCCTTAACCCTGAGACTTATCCCTAAGACTTAACCATGAGACTTAACCTTCAGATTTACCGTTAAGTCTTAACTACAAGACTAAACCTTAAAACATAACCTTAAGACTTAACCGTAAGACATAAACCTGAGACTTAACCCTAAGACTTAACTAGAAGACTTAACCCTAAAACTTAACCTTAAGACTTAACCATAAAAATTAAGCCTAAGACTTAACCCTAAAACTTAACCGTAAGGCTCAACCTTAAGACTTGACGTTAAGACTTAAGTTTAAGACTTAACCTTAATACTTTACCCTAAGACGTAAGCCAAAAACTTAACCCTAAGACTTAACCCTAAAGACTTAACTATAAGACTTAACCCTAAGTCTTAACCTTAAGACCTAACTTTAATATTCAAACTTAACACTTAACCTTAGGAGTTAACCCTTAGACTTAACCTTATAACTTAACCCTAAGACATAACATTAAGAGGTAACCATAAGACTTAACTGTAAGACTTAACCTGACACTTAACATTAAGACTTAACCCTAAGAAACAATCCTAAAACTTAACCCTAAGGATTAACATAATGACTTCACCTTAAGACTTGATCCTAAGACTTCACCTTAAGACTTATCCCTAAGACATAACCCTAAGACTTAAATTTACGACTTAACCATAAGACTTAACCCTAAGACTTATCCCTAAGACATAACCCTAAGACTTAAATTTACGACTTAACCACAAGACTTAACCCTAAGACTTAATACTAATACTTAACCTAAGACTTAACCCTGAGACTTAACCTTAAGACTTAACCCTAAGATTTAACCTTAAGACTTAACCCTAAGACTTATCCCTGAGACTTAACCCTAAGACTTATCCCTGAGACTTAACCCTAAGACTTATCCCCAAACCTTAACCTTAAGACTTATTATTAAGATTTAAATTTAAGACTGAATCTTAAGACATAATACTAAGGCTTAACCTTAAGACTTATCCCTAAGACTTAACCCTGAGAATTTAATATAAGACTGAACCTTAGGATGTAACCCTAAGACTTAACACTATAACTTAACCGAAGACAACACTAAGACTTAAATTTAAGACTAAACTTTTAGACTTAACCCTAAGACGTAAACTTAAGAATTAAACATAAATCTTAACCCTGACACTTAACCCTAAGACGTATCCCAAAGACTTAAATTTAAGACTTAAACCTAAGACTCAAACCCTAGGACTTAAGATTTAACCTTAAGACTTAACACAAAGATTTAACCCTAAGATTTAGATTTATGAGTTAACCTTAAGACTTAATCCTAAGACTTAACACTAAGACTTAACCTTAAGACATAACCATAACACTTAAATCTAAGACTTAACCTTAACACTTAACCGTAAGACATAACCTTAAGATTTAACGCTAAGACTCAAATTTACGTCTTATCCTTAAGGCTTAACCCTAAGACTTAAATTTAGGTCTTAACCTTAACAGTTAACCCTAAGACTTAACCCTGAGACTTAAACCTAAGACTTAACCCTAAGACATAACCCTGAGACTTAACCTTAAGACTTAACCTTAAAACTTAACCCTAGGACTTGAATTTAAGACTTAACCTTAAGACTTATCCCTAAGACTTAACCCTGAGACTTAAACCTAATACTTAATCTTAGAGACTTAACCCTTAGACTTAACCTTAAGACTTAACCCTAACACTTATAATTAAGACTTAACCTTAAGACTTAACCTTGTGACTTAACCTTAAAAACTAAACCTGAGACTTAACCCTAAGACTTAAACTTAAAACTTAACCCTAAGACTTAACCCTATGATTTAAACCTAAGACTTAACTTAAACATAAGACTTAACCCTAAGGCATAACCCTGAGACTTAACCCTACGACTGAACCCTAAGACTAAACCCTAAGACTTAACCTTAAGACTTAACCCTAAGTCTTAACCCTGAGATTAACCGTGAGACTTAACCCAAGGATTTATCCCCAAGACTTAAAATTAAGACTTAAACTTATGACATAACCATAAGAGTTAACCCTGAGATTAAATCTTATGACTTTAACCCTAAGACTTAATATTAATACTTAACCTTAAGACAACACCCTAAGACTTAACCCTAAGACAATAAACCTAAGACGTAACCTTAAATACTTAACTCTAAGTCTTAACCTTAAGACTTAACCCTAAGACATAACTCTAAGACTTAATCTTAAGTCTTAACCTTAAGACCTAACCCTAAGATTTAACCTTAAGACGTGATCTTTAGGACATAACCCTAAGAATTAACCCTAAGACTTAAATTTAATACTTAACCCTAAGACTTAATCCTAAGACATAACCCTGAGACTGAAACCTAAGACTTAACCTTAATGCTTAACCCTAAGTCATAACCCTGAGACTTAACATTGAAACTTAGCCTTGAAACTTAACCCTGAGACTTAACCCTAAGCCATATCCCCAAGACTTAACTCTAAGACGTAAACCTAAGACTCAATCCATAAGACTTAACCTTAAGACTTAACCCTAAGTCTCAGCCTTAAGACAGAACCTTACGACTTAACCCTGGGACTTAACCTTGAGACCTTACCTTGAGCCTTAACCCTGAGACTTATCCCTAAGACTTAACCATGAGACTTAACCTTCAGATTTACCGTTAAGTCTTAACTACAAGACTAAACCTTAAAACATAACCTTAAGACTTAACCGTAAGACATAAACCTGAGACTTAACCCTAAGACTTAACTAGAAGACTTAACCCTAAAACTTAACCTTAAGACTTAACCATAAAAATTAAGCCTAAGACTTAACCCTAAAACTTAACCTTAAGGCTCAACCTTAAGACTTGACGTTAAGACTTAAGTTTAAGACTTAACCTTAATACTTTACCCTAAGACGTAAGCCAAAAACTTAACCCTAAGACTTAACCCTAAAGACTTAACTATAAGACTTAACCCTAAGTCTTAACCTTAAGACCTAACTTTAATATTCAAACTTAACACTTAACCTTAGGAGTTAACCCTTAGACTTAACCTTATAACTTAACCCTAAGACATAACATTAAGAGGTAACCATAAGACTTAACTGTAAGACTTAACCTGACACTTAACATTAAGACTTAACCCTAAGAAACAATCCTAAAACTTAACCCTAAGGATTAACATAATGACTTCGCCTTAAGACTTGATCCTAAGACTTCACCTTAAGACTTATCCCTAAGACATAACCCTAAGACTTAAATTTACGACTTAACCACAAGACTTAACCCTAAGACTTAATACTAATACTTAACCTAAGACTTAACCCTGAGACTTAACCTTAAGACTTAACCCTAAGATTTAACCTTAAGACTTAACCCTAAGACTTATCCCTGAGACTTAACCCTAAGACTTATCCCTGAGACTTAACCCTAAGACTTATCCCCAAACCTTAACCTTAAGACTTATTATTAAGATTTAAATTTAAGACTGAATCTTAAGACATAATACTAAGGCTTAACCTTAAGACTTATCCCTAAGACTTAACCCTGAGAATTTAATATAAGACTGAACCTTAGGATGTAACCCTAAGACTTAACACTATAACTTAACCGAAGACAACACTAAGACTTAAATTTAAGACTAAACTTTTAGACTTAACCCTAAGACGTAAACTTAAGAATTAAACATAAATCTTAACCCTGACACTTAACCCTAAGACGTATCCCAAAGACTTAAATTTAAGACTTAAACCTAAGACTCAAACCCTAGGACTTAAGATTTAACCTTAAGACTTAACACAAAGATTTAACCCTAAGATTTAGATGTATGAGTTAACCTTAAGACTTAATCCTAAGACTTAACACTAAGACTTAACCTTAAGACATAACCATAACACTTAAATCTAAGACTTAACCTTAACACTTAACCGTAAGACATAACCTTAAGATTTAACGCTAAGACTCAAATTTACGTCTTATCCTTAAGGCTTAACCCTAAGACTTAAATTTAGGTCTTAACCTTAACAGTTAACCCTAAGACTTAACCCTGAGACTTAAACCTAAGACTTAACCCTAAGACATAACCCTGAGACTTAACCTTAAGACTTAACCTTAAAACTTAACCCTAGGACTTGAATTTAAGACTTAACCTTAAGACTTATCCCTAAGACTTAACCCTGAGACTTAAACCTAATACTTAATCTTAGAGACTTAACCCTTAGACTTAACCTTAAGACTTAACCCTAACACTTATAATTAAGACTTAACCTTAAGACTTAACCTTGTGACTTAACCTTAAAAACTAAACCTGAGACTTAACCCTAAGACTTAAACTTAAAACTTAACCCTAAGACTTAACCCTATGATTTAAACCTAAGACTTAACTTAAACATAAGACTTAACCCTAAGGCATAACCCTGAGACTTAACCCTACGACTGAACCCTAAGACTAAACCCTAAGACTTAACCTTAAGACTTAACCCTAAGTCTTAACCCTGAGATTAACCGTGAGACTTAACCCAAAGATTTATCCCCAAGACTTAAAATTAAGACTTAAACTTATGACATAGCCATAAGAGTTAACCCTGAGATTAAATCTTATGACTTTAACCCTAAGACTTAATATTAATACTTAACCTTAAGACAACACCCTAAGACTTAACCCTAAGACAATAAACCTAAGACGTAACCTTAAATACTTAACTCTAAGTCTTAACCTTAAGACTTAACCCTAAGACATAACTCTAAGACTTAATCTTAAGTCTTAACCTTAAGACCTAACCCTAAGATTTAACCTTAAGACGTGATCTTTAGGACATAACCCTAAGAATTAACCCTAAGACTTAAATTTAATACTTAACCCTAAGACTTAATCCTAAGACATAACCCTGAGACTGAAACCTAAGACTTAACCTTAATGCTTAACCCTAAGTCATAACCCTGAGACTTAACATTGAAACTTAGCCTTGAAACTTCACCCTGAGACTTAACCCTAAGCCATATCCCCAAGACTTAACTCTAAGACGTAAACCTAAGACTCAATCCATAAGACTTAACCTTAAGACTTAACCCTAAGTCTCAGCCTTAAGACAGAACCTTACGACTTAACCCTGGGACTTAACCTTGAGACCTTACCTTGAGCCTTAACCCTGAGACTTATCCCTAAGACTTAACCATGAGACTTAACCTTCAGATTTACCGTTAAGTCTTAACTACAAGACTAAACCTTAAAACATAACCTTAAGACTTAACCGTAAGACATAAACCTGAGACTTAACCCTAAGACTTAACTAGAAGACTTAACCCTAAAACTTAACCTTAAGACTTAACCATAAAAATTAAGCCTAAGACTTAACCCTAAAACTTAACCGTAAGGCTCAACCTTAAGACTTGACGTTAAGACTTAAGTTTAAGACTTAACCTTAATACTTTACCCTAAGACGTAAGCCAAAAACTTAACCCTAAGACTTAACCCTAAAGACTTAACTATAAGACTTAACCCTAAGTCTTAACCTTAAGACCTAACTTTAATATTCAAACTTAACACTTAACCTTAGGAGTTAACCCTTAGACTTAACCTTATAACTTAACCCTAAGACATAACATTAAGAGGTAACCATAAGACTTAACTGTAAGACTTAACCTGACACTTAACATTAAGACTTAACCCTAAGAAACAATCCTAAAACTTAACCCTAAGGATTAACATAATGACTTCACCTTAAGACTTGATCCTAAGACTTCACCTTAAGACTTATCCCTAAGACATAACCCTAAGACTTAAATTTACGACTTAACCATAAGACTTAACCCTAAGACTTATCCCTAAGACATAACCCTAAGACTTAAATTTAGGACTTAACCACAAGACTTAACCCTAAGACTTAATACTAATACTTAACCTAAGACTTAACCCTGAGACTTAACCTTAAGACTTAACCCTAAGATTTAACCTTAAGACTTAACCCTAAGACTTATCCCTGAGACTTAACCCTAAGACTTATCCCTGAGACTTAACCCTAAGACTTATCCCCAAACCTTAACCTTAAGACTTATTATTAAGATTTATATTTAAGACTGAATCTTAAGACATAATACTAAGGCTTAACCTTAAGACTTATCCCTAAGACTTAACCCTGAGAATTTAATATAAGACTGAACCTTAGGATGTAACCCTAAGACTTAACACTATAACTTAACCGAAGACAACACTAAGACTTAAATTTAAGACTAAACTTTTAGACTTAACCCTAAGACGTAAACTTAAGAATTAAACATAAATCTTAACCCTGACACTTAACCCTAAGACGTATCCCAAAGACTTAAATTTAAGACTTAAACCTAAGACTCAAACCCTAGGACTTAAGATTTAACCTTAAGACTTAACACAAAGATTTAACCCTAAGATTTAGATGTATGAGTTAACCTTAAGACTTAATCCTAAGACTTAACACTAAGACTTAACCTTAAGACATAACCATAACACTTAAATCTAAGACTTAACCTTAACACTTAACCGTAAGACATAACCTTAAGATTTAACGCTAAGACTCAAATTTACGTCTTATCCTTAAGGCTTAACCCTAAGACTTAAATTTAGGTCTTAACCTTAACAGTTAACCCTAAGACTTAACCCTGAGACTTAAACCTAAGACTTAACCCTAAGACATAACCCTGAGACTTAACCTTAAGACTTAACCTTAAAACTTAACCCTAGGACTTGAATTTAAGACTTAACCTTAAGACTTATCCCTAAGACTTAACCCTGAGACTTAAACCTAATACTTAATCTTAGAGACTTAACCCTTAGACTTAACCTTAAGACTTAACCCTAACACTTATAATTAAGACTTAACCTTAAGACTTAACCTTGTGACTTAACCTTAAAAACTAAACCTGAGACTTAACCCTAAGACTTAAACTTAAAACTTAACCCTAAGACTTAACCCTATGATTTAAACCTAAGACTTAACTTAAACATAAGACTTAACCCTAAGGCATAACCCTGAGACTTAACCCTACGACTGAACCCTAAGACTAAACCCTAAGACTTAACCTTAAGACTTAACCCTAAGTCTTAACCCTGAGATTAACCGTGAGACTTAACCCAAAGATTTATCCCCAAGACTTAAAATTAAGACTTAAACTTATGACATAGCCATAAGAGTTAACCCTGAGATTAAATCTTATGACTTTAACCCTAAGACTTAATATTAATACTTAACCTTAAGACAACACCCTAAGACTTAACCCTAAGACAATAAACCTAAGACGTAACCTTAAATACTTAACTCTAAGTCTTAACCTTAAGACTTAACCCTAAGACATAACTCTAAGACTTAATCTTAAGTCTTAACCTTAAGACCTAACCCTAAGATTTAACCTTAAGACGTGATCTTTAGGACATAACCCTAAGAATTAACCCTAAGACTTAAATTTAATACTTAACCCTAAGACTTAATCCTAAGACATAACCCTGAGACTGAAACCTAAGACTTAACCTTAATGCTTAACCCTAAGTCATAACCCTGAGACTTAACATTGAAACTTAGCCTTGAAACTTCACCCTGAGACTTAACCCTAAGCCATATCCCCAAGACTTAACTCTAAGACGTAAACCTAAGACTCAATCCATAAGACTTAACCTTAAGACTTAACCCTAAGTCTCAGCCTTAAGACAGAACCTTACGACTTAACCCTGGGACTTAACCTTGAGACCTTACCTTGAGCCTTAACCCTGAGACTTATCCCTAAGACTTAACCATGAGACTTAACCTTCAGATTTACCGTTAAGTCTTAACTACAAGACTAAACCTTAAAACATAACCTTAAGACTTAACCGTAAGACATAAACCTGAGACTTAACCCTAAGACTTAACTAGAAGACTTAACCCTAAAACTTAACCTTAAGACTTAACCATAAAAATTAAGCCTAAGACTTAACCCTAAAACTTAACCGTAAGGCTCAACCTTAAGACTTGACGTTAAGACTTAAGTTTAAGACTTAACCTTAATACTTTACCCTAAGACGTAAGCCAAAAACTTAACCCTAAGACTTAACCCTAAAGACTTAACTATAAGACTTAACCCTAAGTCTTAACCTTAAGACCTAACTTTAATATTCAAACTTAACACTTAACCTTAGGAGTTAACCCTTAGACTTAACCTTATAACTTAACCCTAAGACATAACATTAAGAGGTAACCATAAGACTTAACTGTAAGACTTAACCTGACACTTAACATTAAGACTTAACCCTAAGAAACAATCCTAAAACTTAACCCTAAGGATTAACATAATGACTTCACCTTAAGACTTGATCCTAAGACTTCACCTTAAGACTTATCCCTAAGACATAACCCTAAGACTTAAATTTACGACTTAACCATAAGACTTAACCCTAAGACTTATCCCTAAGACATAACCCTAAGACTTAAATTTAGGACTTAACCACAAGACTTAACCCTAAGACTTAATACTAATACTTAACCTAAGACTTAACCCTGAGACTTAACCTTAAGACTTAACCCTAAGATTTAACCTTAAGACTTAACCCTAAGACTTATCCCTGAGACTTAACCCTAAGACTTATCCCTGAGACTTAACCCTAAGACTTATCCCCAAACCTTAACCTTAAGACTTATTATTAAGATTTATATTTAAGACTGAATCTTAAGACATAATACTAAGGCTTAACCTTAAGACTTATCCCTAAGACTTAACCCTGAGAATTTAATATAAGACTGAACCTTAGGATGTAACCCTAAGACTTAACACTATAACTTAACCGAAGACAACACTAAGACTTAAATTTAAGACTAAACTTTTAGACTTAACCCTAAGACGTAAACTTAAGAATTAAACATAAATCTTAACCCTGACACTTAACCCTAAGACGTATCCCAAAGACTTAAATTTAAGACTTAAACCTAAGACTCAAACCCTAGGACTTAAGATTTAACCTTAAGACTTAACACAAAGATTTAACCCTAAGATTTAGATTTATGAGTTAACCTTAAGACTTAATCCTAAGACTTAACACTAAGACTTAACCTTAAGACATAACCATAACACTTAAATCTAAGACTTAACCTTAACACTTAACCGTAAGACATAACCTTAAGATTTAACGCTAAGACTCAAATTTACGTCTTATCCTTAAGGCTTAACCCTAAGACTTAAATTTAGGTCTTAACCTTAACAGTTAACCCTAAGACTTAACCCTGAGACTTAAACCTAAGACTTAACCCTAAGACATAACCCTGAGACTTAACCTTAAGACTTAACCTTAAAACTTAACCCTAGGACTTGAATTTAAGACTTAACCTTAAGACTTATCCCTAAGACTTAACCCTGAGACTTAAACCTAATACTTAATCTTAGAGACTTAACCCTTAGACTTAACCTTAAGACTTAACCCTAACACTTATAATTAAGACTTAACCTTAAGACTTAACCTTGTGACTTAACCTTAAAAACTAAACCTGAGACTTAACCCTAAGACTTAAACTTAAAACTTAACCCTAAGACTTAACCCTATGATTTAAACCTAAGACTTAACTTAAACATAAGACTTAACCCTAAGGCATAACCCTGAGACTTAACCCTACGACTGAACCCTAAGACTAAACCCTAAGACTTAACCTTAAGACTTAACCCTAAGTCTTAACCCTGAGATTAACCGTGAGACTTAACCCAAAGATTTATCCCCAAGACTTAAAATTAAGACTTAAACTTATGACATAGCCATAAGAGTTAACCCTGAGATTAAATCTTATGACTTTAACCCTAAGACTTAATATTAATACTTAACCTTAAGACAACACCCTAAGACTTAACCCTAAGACAATAAACCTAAGACGTAACCTTAAATACTTAACTCTAAGTCTTAACCTTAAGACTTAACCCTAAGACATAACTCTAAGACTTAATCTTAAGTCTTAACCTTAAGACCTAACCCTAAGATTTAACCTTAAGACGTGATCTTTAGGACATAACCCTAAGAATTAACCCTAAGACTTAAATTTAATACTTAACCCTAAGACTTAATCCTAAGACATAACCCTGAGACTGAAACCTAAGACTTAACCTTAATGCTTAACCCTAAGTCATAACCCTGAGACTTAACATTGAAACTTAGCCTTGAAACTTAACCCTGAGACTTAACCCTAAGCCATATCCCCAAGACTTAACTCTAAGACGTAAACCTAAGACTCAATCCATAAGACTTAACCTTAAGACTTAACCCTAAGTCTCAGCCTTAAGACAGAACCTTACGACTTAACCCTGGGACTTAACCTTGAGACCTTACCTTGAGCCTTAACCCTGAGACTTATCCCTAAGACTTAACCATGAGACTTAACCTTCAGATTTACCGTTAAGTCTTAACTACAAGACTAAACCTTAAAACATAACCTTAAGACTTAACCGTAAGACATAAACCTGAGACTTAACCCTAAGACTTAACTAGAAGACTTAACCCTAAAACTTAACCTTAAGACTTAACCATAAAAATTAAGCCTAAGACTTAACCCTAAAACTTAACCGTAAGGCTCAACCTTAAGACTTGACGTTAAGACTTAAGTTTAAGACTTAACCTTAATACTTTACCCTAAGACGTAAGCCAAAAACTTAACCCTAAGACTTAACCCTAAAGACTTAACTATAAGACTTAACCCTAAGTCTTAACCTTAAGACCTAACTTTAATATTCAAACTTAACACTTAACCTTAGGAGTTAACCCTTAGACTTAACCTTATAACTTAACCCTAAGACATAACATTAAGAGGTAACCATAAGACTTAACTGTAAGACTTAACCTGACACTTAACATTAAGACTTAACCCTAAGAAACAATCCTAAAACTTAACCCTAAGGATTAACATAATGACTTCACCTTAAGACTTGATCCTAAGACTTCACCTTAAGACTTATCCCTAAGACATAACCCTAAGACTTAAATTTACGACTTAACCATAAGACTTAACCCTAAGACTTATCCCTAAGACATAACCCTAAGACTTAAATTTAGGACTTAACCACAAGACTTAACCCTAAGACTTAATACTAATACTTAACCTAAGACTTAACCCTGAGACTTAACCTTAAGACTTAACCCTAAGATTTAACCTTAAGACTTAACCCTAAGACTTATCCCTGAGACTTAACCCTAAGACTTATCCCTGAGACTTAACCCTAAGACTTATCCCCAAACCTTAACCTTAAGACTTATTATTAAGATTTATATTTAAGACTGAATCTTAAGACATAATACTAAGGCTTAACCTTAAGACTTATCCCTAAGACTTAACCCTGAGAATTTAATATAAGACTGAACCTTAGGATGTAACCCTAAGACTTAACACTATAACTTAACCGAAGACAACACTAAGACTTAAATTTAAGACTAAACTTTTAGACTTAACCCTAAGACGTAAACTTAAGAATTAAACATAAATCTTAACCCTGACACTTAACCCTAAGACGTATCCCAAAGACTTAAATTTAAGACTTAAACCTAAGACTCAAACCCTAGGACTTAAGATTTAACCTTAAGACTTAACACAAAGATTTAACCCTAAGATTTAGATTTATGAGTTAACCTTAAGACTTAATCCTAAGACTTAACACTAAGACTTAACCTTAAGACATAACCATAACACTTAAATCTAAGACTTAACCTTAACACTTAACCGTAAGACATAACCTTAAGATTTAACGCTAAGACTCAAATTTACGTCTTATCCTTAAGGCTTAACCCTAAGACTTAAATTTAGGTCTTAACCTTAACAGTTAACCCTAAGACTTAACCCTGAGACTTAAACCTAAGACTTAACCCTAAGACATAACCCTGAGACTTAACCTTAAGACTTAACCTTAAAACTTAACCCTAGGACTTGAATTTAAGACTTAACCTTAAGACTTATCCCTAAGACTTAACCCTGAGACTTAAACCTAATACTTAATCTTAGAGACTTAACCCTTAGACTTAACCTTAAGACTTAACCCTAACACTTATAATTAAGACTTAACCTTAAGACTTAACCTTGTGACTTAACCTTAAAAACTAAACCTGAGACTTAACCCTAAGACTTAAACTTAAAACTTAACCCTAAGACTTAACCCTATGATTTAAACCTAAGACTTAACTTAAACATAAGACTTAACCCTAAGGCATAACCCTGAGACTTAACCCTACGACTGAACCCTAAGACTAAACCCTAAGACTTAACCTTAAGACTTAACCCTAAGTCTTAACCCTGAGATTAACCGTGAGACTTAACCCAAAGATTTATCCCCAAGACTTAAAATTAAGACTTAAACTTATGACATAGCCATAAGAGTTAACCCTGAGATTAAATCTTATGACTTTAACCCTAAGACTTAATATTAATACTTAACCTTAAGACAACACCCTAAGACTTAACCCTAAGACAATAAACCTAAGACGTAACCTTAAATACTTAACTCTAAGTCTTAACCTTAAGACTTAACCCTAAGACATAACTCTAAGACTTAATCTTAAGTCTTAACCTTAAGACCTAACCCTAAGATTTAACCTTAAGACGTGATCTTTAGGACATAACCCTAAGAATTAACCCTAAGACTTAAATTTAATACTTAACCCTAAGACTTAATCCTAAGACATAACCCTGAGACTGAAACCTAAGACTTAACCTTAATGCTTAACCCTAAGTCATAACCCTGAGACTTAACATTGAAACTTAGCCTTGAAACTTAACCCTGAGACTTAACCCTAAGCCATATCCCCAAGACTTAACTCTAAGACGTAAACCTAAGACTCAATCCATAAGACTTAACCTTAAGACTTAACCCTAAGTCTCAGCCTTAAGACAGAACCTTACGACTTAACCCTGGGACTTAACCTTGAGACCTTACCTTGAGCCTTAACCCTGAGACTTATCCCTAAGACTTAACCATGAGACTTAACCTTCAGATTTACCGTTAAGTCTTAACTACAAGACTAAACCTTAAAACATAACCTTAAGACTTAACCGTAAGACATAAACCTGAGACTTAACCCTAAGACTTAACTAGAAGACTTAACCCTAAAACTTAACCTTAAGACTTAACCATAAAAATTAAGCCTAAGACTTAACCCTAAAACTTAACCGTAAGGCTCAACCTTAAGACTTGACGTTAAGACTTAAGTTTAAGACTTAACCTTAATACTTTACCCTAAGACGTAAGCCAAAAACTTAACCCTAAGACTTAACCCTAAAGACTTAACTATAAGACTTAACCCTAAGTCTTAACCTTAAGACCTAACTTTAATATTCAAACTTAACACTTAACCTTAGGAGTTAACCCTTAGACTTAACCTTATAACTTAACCCTAAGACATAACATTAAGAGGTAACCATAAGACTTAACTGTAAGACTTAACCTGACACTTAACATTAAGACTTAACCCTAAGAAACAATCCTAAAACTTAACCCTAAGGATTAACATAATGACTTCACCTTAAGACTTGATCCTAAGACTTCACCTTAAGACTTATCCCTAAGACATAACCCTAAGACTTAAATTTACGACTTAACCATAAGACTTAACCCTAAGACTTATCCCTAAGACATAACCCTAAGACTTAAATTTAGGACTTAACCACAAGACTTAACCCTAAGACTTAATACTAATACTTAACCTAAGACTTAACCCTGAGACTTAACCTTAAGACTTAACCCTAAGATTTAACCTTAAGACTTAACCCTAAGACTTATCCCTGAGACTTAACCCTAAGACTTATCCCTGAGACTTAACCCTAAGACTTATCCCCAAACCTTAACCTTAAGACTTATTATTAAGATTTAAATTTAAGACTGCATCTTAAGACATAATACTAAGGCTTAACCTTAAGACTTATCCCTAAGACTTAACCCTGAGAATTTAATATAAGACTGAACCTTAGGATGTAACCCTAAGACTTAACACTATAACTTAACCGAAGACAACACTAAGACTTAAATTTAAGACTAAACTTTTAGACTTAACCCTAAGACGTAAACTTAAGAATTAAACATAAATCTTAACCCTGACACTTAACCCTAAGACGTATCCCAAAGACTTAAATTTAAGACTTAAACCTAAGACTCAAACCCTAGGACTTAAGATTTAACCTTAAGACTTAACACAAAGATTTAACCCTAAGATTTAGATTTATGAGTTAACCTTAAGACTTAATCCTAAGACTTAACACTAAGACTTAACCTTAAGACATAACCATAACACTTAAATCTAAGACTTAACCTTAACACTTAACCGTAAGACATAACCTTAAGATTTAACGCTAAGACTCAAATTTACGTCTTATCCTTAAGGCTTAACCCTAAGACTTAAATTTAGGTCTTAACCTTAACAGTTAACCCTAAGACTTAACCCTGAGACTTAAACCTAAGACTTAACCCTAAGACATAACCCTGAGACTTAACCTTAAGACTTAACCTTAAAACTTAACCCTAGGACTTGAATTTAAGACTTAACCTTAAGACTTATCCCTAAGACTTAACCCTGAGACTTAAACCTAATACTTAATCTTAGAGACTTAACCCTTAGACTTAACCTTAAGACTTAACCCTAACACTTATAATTAAGACTTAACCTTAAGACTTAACCTTGTGACTTAACCTTAAAAACTAAACCTGAGACTTAACCCTAAGACTTAAACTTAAAACTTAACCCTAAGACTTAACCCTATGATTTAAACCTAAGACTTAACTTAAACATAAGACTTAACCCTAAGGCATAACCCTGAGACTTAACCCTACGACTGAACCCTAAGACTAAACCCTAAGACTTAACCTTAAGACTTAACCCTAAGTCTTAACCCTGAGATTAACCGTGAAACTTAACCCAAGGATTTATCCCCAAGACTTAAAATTAAGACTTAAACTTATGACATAGCCATAAGAGTTAACCCTGAGATTAAATCTTATGACTTTAACCCTAAGACTTAATATTAATACTTAACCTTAAGACAACACCCTAAGACTTAACCCTAAGACAATAAACCTAAGACGTAACCTTAAATACTTAACTCTAAGTCTTAACCTTAAGACTTAACCCTAAGACATAACTCTAAGACTTAATCTTAAGTCTTAACCTTAAGACCTAACCCTAAGATTTAACCTTAAGACGTGATCTTTAGGACATAACCCTAAGAATTAACCCTAAGACTTAAATTTAATACTTAACCCTAAGACTTAACCCTAAGACATAACCCTGAGACTGAAACCTAAGACTTAACCTTAATGCTTAACCCTAAGTCATAACCCTGAGACTTAACATTGAAACTTAGCCTTGAAACTTAACCCTGAGACTTAACCCTAAGCCATATCCCCAAGACTTAACTCTAAGACGTAAACCTAAGACTCAATCCATAAGACTTAACCTTAAGACTTAACCCTAAGTCTCAGCCTTAAGACAGAACCTTACGACTTAACCCTGGGACTTAACCTTGAGACCTTACCTTGAGCCTTAACCCTGAGACTTATCCCTAAGACTTAACCATGAGACTTAACCTTCAGATTTACCGTTAAGTCTTAACTACAAGACTAAACCTTAAAACATAACCTTAAGACTTAACCGTAAGACATAAACCTGAGACTTAACCCTAAGACTTGACTAGAAGACTTAACCCTAAAACTTAACCTTAAGACTTAACCATAAAAATTAAGCCTAAGACTTAACCCTAAAACTTAACCTTAAGGCTCAACCTTAAGACTTGACGTTAAGACTTAAGTTTAAGACTTAACCTTAATACTTTACCCTAAGACGTAAGCCAAAAACTTAACCCTAAGACTTAACCCTAAAGACTTAACTATAAGACTTAACCCTAAGTCTTAACCTTAAGACCTAACTTTAATATTCAAACTTAACACTTAACCTTAGGAGTTAACCCTTAGACTTAACCTTATAACTTAACCCTAAGACATAACATTAAGAGGTAACCATAAGACTTAACTGTAAGACTTAACCTGACACTTAACATTAAGACTTAACCCTAAGAAACAATCCTAAAACTTAACCCTAAGGATTAACATAATGACTTCGCCTTAAGACTTGATCCTAAGACTTCACCTTAAGACTTATCCCTAAGACATAACCCTAAGACTTAAATTTACGACTTAACCACAAGACTTAACCCTAAGACTTAATACTAATACTTAACCTAAGACTTAACCCTGAGACTTAACCTTAAGACTTAACCCTAAGATTTAACCTTAAGACTTAACCCTAAGACTTATCCCTGAGACTTAACCCTAAGACTTATCCCTGAGACTTAACCCTAAGACTTATCCCCAAACCTTAACCTTAAGACTTATTATTAAGATTTAAATTTAAGACTGAATCTTAAGACATAATACTAAGGCTTAACCTTAAGACTTATCCCTAAGACTTAACCCTGAGAATTTAATATAAGACTGAACCTTAGGATGTAACCCTAAGACTTAACACTATAACTTAACCGAAGACAACACTAAGACTTAAATTTAAGACTAAACTTTTAGACTTAACCCTAAGACGTAAACTTAAGAATTAAACATAAATCTTAACCCTGACACTTAACCCTAAGACGTATCCCAAAGACTTAAATTTAAGACTTAAACCTAAGACTCAAACCCTAGGACTTAAGATTTAACCTTAAGACTTAACACAAAGATTTAACCCTAAGATTTAGATGTATGAGTTAACCTTAAGACTTAATCCTAAGACTTAACACTAAGACTTAACCTTAAGACATAACCATAACACTTAAATCTAAGACTTAACCTTAACACTTAACCGTAAGACATAACCTTAAGATTTAACGCTAAGACTCAAATTTACGTCTTATCCTTAAGGCTTAACCCTAAGACTTAAATTTAGGTCTTAACCTTAACAGTTAACCCTAAGACTTAACCCTGAGACTTAAACCTAAGACTTAACCCTAAGACATAACCCTGAGACTTAACCTTAAGACTTAACCTTAAAACTTAACCCTAGGACTTGAATTTAAGACTTAACCTTAAGACTTATCCCTAAGACTTAACCCTGAGACTTAAACCTAATACTTAATCTTAGAGACTTAACCCTTAGACTTAACATTAAGACTTAACCCTAACACTTATAATTAAGACTTAACCTTGTGACTTAACCTTAAAAACTAAACCTGAGACTTAACCCTAAGACTTAAACTTAAAACTTAACCCTAAGACTTAACCCTATGATTTAAACCTAAGACTTAACTTAAACATAAGACTTAACCCTAAGGCATAACCCTGAGACTTAACCCTACGACTGAACCCTAAGACTAAACCCTAAGACTTAACCTTAAGACTTAACCCTAAGTCTTAACCCTGAGATTAACCGTGAGACTTAACCCAAAGATTTATCCCCAAGACTTAAAATTAAGACTTAAACTTATGACATAGCCATAAGAGTTAACCCTGAGATTAAATCTTATGACTTTAACCCTAAGACTTAATATTAATACTTAACCTTAAGACAACACCCTAAGACTTAACCCTAAGACAATAAACCTAAGACGTAACCTTAAATACTTAACTCTAAGTCTTAACCTTAAGACTTAACCCTAAGACATAACTCTAAGACTTAATCTTAAGTCTTAACCTTAAGACCTAACCCTAAGATTTAACCTTAAGACGTGATCTTTAGGACATAACCCTAAGAATTAACCCTAAGACTTAAATTTAATACTTAACCCTAAGACTTAATCCTAAGACATAACCCTGAGACTGAAACCTAAGACTTAACCTTAATGCTTAACCCTAAGTCATAACCCTGAGACTTAACATTGAAACTTAGCCTTGAAACTTAACCCTGAGACTTAACCCTAAGCCATATCCCCAAGACTTAACTCTAAGACGTAAACCTAAGACTCAATCCATAAGACTTAACCTTAAGACTTAACCCTAAGTCTCAGCCTTAAGACAGAACCTTACGACTTAACCCTGGGACTTAACCTTGAGACCTTACCTTGAGCCTTAACCCTGAGACTTATCCCTAAGACTTAACCATGAGACTTAACCTTCAGATTTACCGTTAAGTCTTAACTACAAGACTAAACCTTAAAACATAACCTTAAGACTTAACCGTAAGACATAAACCTGAGACTTAACCCTAAGACTTAACTAGAAGACTTAACCCTAAAACTTAACCTTAAGACTTAACCATAAAAATTAAGCCTAAGACTTAACCCTAAAACTTAACCTTAAGGCTCAACCTTAAGACTTGACGTTAAGACTTAAGTTTAAGACTTAACCTTAATACTTTACCCTAAGACGTAAGCCAAAAACTTAACCCTAAGACTTAACCCTAAAGACTTAACTATAAGACTTAACCCTAAGTCTTAACCTTAAGACCTAACTTTAATATTCAAACTTAACACTTAACCTTAGGAGTTAACCCTTAGACTTAACCTTATAACTTAACCCTAAGACATAACATTAAGAGGTAACCATAAGACTTAACTGTAAGACTTAACCTGACACTTAACATTAAGACTTAACCCTAAGAAACAATCCTAAAACTTAACCCTAAGGATTAACATAATGACTTCACCTTAAGACTTGATCCTAAGACATAACCCTAAGACTTATCCCTAAGACATAACCCTAAGACTTAAATTTAGGACTTAACCACAAGACTTAACCCTAAGACTTAATACTAATACTTAACCTAAGACTTAACCCTGAGACTTAACCTTAAGACTTAACCCTAAGATTTAACCTTAAGACTTAACCCTAAGACTTATCCCTGAGACTTAACCCTAAGACTTATCCCTGAGACTTAACCCTAAGACTTATCCCCAAACCTTAACCTTAAGACTTATTATTAAGATTTAAATTTAAGACTGAATCTTAAGACATAATACTAAGGCTTAACCTTAAGACTTATCCCTAAGACTTAACCCTGAGAATTTAATATAAGACTGAACCTTAGGATGTAACCCTAAGACTTAACACTATAACTTAACTGAAGACAACACTAAGACTTAAATTTAAGACTAAACTTTTAGACTTAACCCTAAGACGTAAACTTAAGAATTAAACATAAATCTTAACCCTGACACTTAACCCTAAGACGTATCCCAAAGACTTAAATTTAAGACTTAAACCTAAGACTCAAACCCTAGGACTTAAGATTTAACCTTAAGACTTAACACAAAGATTTAACCCTAAGATTTAGATTTATGAGTTAACCTTAAGACTTAATCCTAAGACTTAACACTAAGACTTAACCTTAAGACATAACCATAACACTTAAATCTAAGACTTAACCTTAACACTTAACCGTAAGACATAACCTTAAGATTTAACGCTAAGACTCAAATTTACGTCTTATCCTTAAGGCTTAACCCTAAGACTTAAATTTAGGTCTTAACCTTAACAGTTAACCCTAAGACTTAACCCTGAGACTTAAACCTAAGACTTAACCCTAAGACATAACCCTGAGACTTAACCTTAAGACTTAACCTTAAAACTTAACCCTAGGACTTGAATTTAAGACTTAACCTTAAGACTTATCCCTAAGACTTAACCCTGAGACTTAAACCTAATACTTAATCTTAGAGACTTAACCCTTAGACTTAACCTTAAGACTTAACCCTAACACTTATAATTAAGACTTAACCTTAAGACTTAACCTTGTGACTTAACCTTAAAAACTAAACCTGAGACTTAACCCTAAGACTTAAACTTAAAACTTAACCCTAAGACTTAACCCTATGATTTAAACCTAAGACTTAACTTAAACATAAGACTTAACCCTAAGGCATAACCCTGAGACTTAACCCTACGACTGAACCCTAAGACTAAACCCTAAGACTTAACCTTAAGACTTAACCCTAAGTCTTAACCCTGAGATTAACCGTGAGACTTAACCCAAAGATTTATCCCCAAGACTTAAAATTAAGACTTAAACTTATGACATAGCCATAAGAGTTAACCCTGAGATTAAATCTTATGACTTTAACCCTAAGACTTAATATTAATACTTAACCTTAAGACAACACCCTAAGACTTAACCCTAAGACAATAAACCTAAGACGTAACCTTAAATACTTAACTCTAAGTCTTAACCTTAAGACTTAACCCTAAGACATAACTCTAAGACTTAATCTTAAGTCTTAACCTTAAGACCTAACCCTAAGATTTAACCTTAAGACGTGATCTTTAGGACATAACCCTAAGAATTAACCCTAAGACTTAAATTTAATACTTAACCCTAAGACTTAACCCTAAGACTTAATCCTAAGACATAACCCTGAGACTGAAACCTAAGACTTAACCTTAATGCTTAACCCTAAGTCATAACCCTGAGACTTAACATTGAAACTTAGCCTTGAAACTTCACCCTGAGACTTAACCCTAAGCCATATCCCAAGACTTAACTCTAAGACGTAAACCTAAGACTCAATCCATAAGACTTAACCTTAAGACTTAACCCTAAGTCTCAGCCTTAAGACAGAACCTTACGACTTAACCCTGGGACTTAACCTTGAGACCTTACCTTGAGCCTTAACCCTGAGACTTATCCCTAAGACTTAACCATGAGACTTAACCTTCAGATTTACCGTTAAGTCTTAACTACAAGACTAAACCTTAAAACATAACCTTAAGACTTAACCGTAAGACATAAACCTGAGACTTAACCCTAAGACTTAACTAGAAGACTTAACCCTAAAACTTAACCTTAAGACTTAACCATAAAAATTAAGCCTAAGACTTAACCCTAAAACTTAACCTTAAGGCTCAACCTTAAGACTTGACGTTAAGACTTAAGTTTAAGACTTAACCTTAATACTTTACCCTAAGACGTAAGCCAAAAACTTAACCCTAAGACTTAACCCTAAAGACTTAACTATAAGACTTAACCCTAAGTCTTAACCTTAAGACCTAACTTTAATATTCAAACTTAACACTTAACCTTAGGAGTTAACCCTTAGACTTAACCTTATAACTTAACCCTAAGACATAACATTAAGAGGTAACCATAAGACTTAACTGTAAGACTTAACCTGACACTTAACATTAAGACTTAACCCTAAGAAACAATCCTAAAACTTAACCCTAAGGATTAACATAATGACTTCACCTTAAGACTTGATCCTAAGACTTCACCTTAAGACTTATCCCTAAGACATAACCCTAAGACTTAAATTTACGACTTAACCACAAGACTTAACCCTAAGACTTAATACTAATACTTAACCTAAGACTTAACCCTGAGACTTAACCTTAAGACTTAACCCTAAGATTTAACCTTAAGACTTAA
Source organism: Falco peregrinus (assembly GCF_023634155.1). Taxonomy (NCBI): domain Eukaryota; kingdom Metazoa; phylum Chordata; class Aves; order Falconiformes; family Falconidae; genus Falco; species Falco peregrinus. The sequence continues at coordinate 4,556,846 of NW_026599592.1, read as the reverse complement.
CCCTAAGACTTATCCCTGAGACTTAACCCTAAGACTTATCCCCAAACCTTAACCTTAAGACTTATTATTAAGATTTAAATTTAAGACTGAATCTTAAGACATAATACTAAGGCTTAACCTTAAGACTTATCCCTAAGACTTAACCCTGAGAATTTAATATAAGACTGAACCTTAGGATGTAACCCTAAGACTTAACACTATAACTTAACCGAAGACAACACTAAGACTTAAATTTAAGACTAAACTTTTAGACTTAACCCTAAGACGTAAACTTAAGAATTAAACATAAATCTTAACCCTGACACTTAACCCTAAGACGTATCCCAAAGACTTAAATTTAAGACTTAAACCTAAGACTCAAACCCTAGGACTTAAGATTTAACCTTAAGACTTAACACAAAGATTTAACCCTAAGATTTAGATTTATGAGTTAACCTTAAGACTTAATCCTAAGACTTAACACTAAGACTTAACCTTAAGACATAACCATAACACTTAAATCTAAGACTTAACCTTAACACTTAACCGTAAGACATAACCTTAAGATTTAACGCTAAGACTCAAATTTACGTCTTATCCTTAAGGCTTAACCCTAAGACTTAAATTTAGGTCTTAACCTTAACAGTTAACCCTAAGACTTAACCCTGAGACTTAAACCTAAGACTTAACCCTAAGACATAACCCTGAGACTTAACCTTAAGACTTAACCTTAAAACTTAACCCTAGGACTTGAATTTAAGACTTAACCTTAAGACTTATCCCTAAGACTTAACCCTGAGACTTAAACCTAATACTTAATCTTAGAGACTTAACCCTTAGACTTAACCTTAAGACTTAACCCTAACACTTATAATTAAGACTTAACCTTAAGACTTAACCTTGTGACTTAACCTTAAAAACTAAACCTGAGACTTAACCCTAAGACTTAAACTTAAAACTTAACCCTAAGACTTAACCCTATGATTTAAACCTAAGACTTAACTTAAACATAAGACTTAACCCTAAGGCATAACCCTGAGACTTAACCCTACGACTGAACCCTAAGACTAAACCCTAAGACTTAACCTTAAGACTTAACCCTAAGTCTTAACCCTGAGATTAACCGTGAGACTTAACCCAAAGATTTATCCCCAAGACTTAAAATTAAGACTTAAACTTATGACATAGCCATAAGAGTTAACCCTGAGATTAAATCTTATGACTTTAACCCTAAGACTTAATATTAATACTTAACCTTAAGACAACACCCTAAGACTTAACCCTAAGACAATAAACCTAAGACGTAACCTTAAATACTTAACTCTAAGTCTTAACCTTAAGACTTAACCCTAAGACATAACTCTAAGACTTAATCTTAAGTCTTAACCTTAAGACCTAACCCTAAGATTTAACCTTAAGACGTGATCTTTAGGACATAACCCTAAGAATTAACCCTAAGACTTAAATTTAATACTTAACCCTAAGACTTAACCCTAAGACTTAATCCTAAGACATAACCCTGAGACTGAAACCTAAGACTTAACCTTAATGCTTAACCCTAAGTCATAACCCTGAGACTTAACATTGAAACTTAGCCTTGAAACTTCACCCTGAGACTTAACCCTAAGCCATATCCCAAGACTTAACTCTAAGACGTAAACCTAAGACTCAATCCATAAGACTTAACCTTAAGACTTAACCCTAAGTCTCAGCCTTAAGACAGAACCTTACGACTTAACCCTGGGACTTAACCTTGAGACCTTACCTTGAGCCTTAACCCTGAGACTTATCCCTAAGACTTAACCATGAGACTTAACCTTCAGATTTACCGTTAAGTCTTAACTACAAGACTAAACCTTAAAACATAACCTTAAGACTTAACCGTAAGACATAAACCTGAGACTTAACCCTAAGACTTAACTAGAAGACTTAACCCTAAAACTTAACCTTAAGACTTAACCATAAAAATTAAGCCTAAGACTTAACCCTAAAACTTAACCTTAAGGCTCAACCTTAAGACTTGACGTTAAGACTTAAGTTTAAGACTTAACCTTAATACTTTACCCTAAGACGTAAGCCAAAAACTTAACCCTAAGACTTAACCCTAAAGACTTAACTATAAGACTTAACCCTAAGTCTTAACCTTAAGACCTAACTTTAATATTCAAACTTAACACTTAACCTTAGGAGTTAACCCTTAGACTTAACCTTATAACTTAACCCTAAGACATAACATTAAGAGGTAACCATAAGACTTAACTGTAAGACTTAACCTGACACTTAACATTAAGACTTAACCCTAAGAAACAATCCTAAAACTTAACCCTAAGGATTAACATAATGACTTCACCTTAAGACTTGATCCTAAGACTTCACCTTAAGACTTATCCCTAAGACATAACCCTAAGACTTAAATTTACGACTTAACCACAAGACTTAACCCTAAGACTTAATACTAATACTTAACCTAAGACTTAACCCTGAGACTTAACCTTAAGACTTAACCCTAAGATTTAACCTTAAGACTTAACCCTAAGACTTATCCCTGAGACTTAACCCTAAGACTTATCCCTGAGACTTAACCCTAAGACTTATCCCCAAACCTTAACCTTAAGACTTATTATTAAGATTTAAATTTAAGACTGAATCTTAAGACATAATACTAAGGCTTAACCTTAAGACTTATCCCTAAGACTTAACCCTGAGAATTTAATATAAGACTGAACCTTAGGATGTAACCCTAAGACTTAACACTATAACTTAACCGAAGACAACACTAAGACTTAAATTTAAGACTAAACTTTTAGACTTAACCCTAAGACGTAAACTTAAGAATTAAACATAAATCTTAACCCTGACACTTAACCCTAAGACGTATCCCAAAGACTTAAATTTAAGACTTAAACCTAAGACTCAAACCCTAGGACTTAAGATTTAACCTTAAGACTTAACACAAAGATTTAACCCTAAGATTTAGATTTATGAGTTAACCTTAAGACTTAATCCTAAGACTTAACACTAAGACTTAACCTTAAGACATAACCATAACACTTAAATCTAAGACTTAACCTTAACACTTAACCGTAAGACATAACCTTAAGATTTAACGCTAAGACTCAAATTTACGTCTTATCCTTAAGGCTTAACCCTAAGACTTAAATTTAGGTCTTAACCTTAACAGTTAACCCTAAGACTTAACCCTGAGACTTAAACCTAAGACTTAACCCTAAGACATAACCCTGAGACTTAACCTTAAGACTTAACCTTAAAACTTAACCCTAGGACTTGAATTTAAGACTTAACCTTAAGACTTATCCCTAAGACTTAACCCTGAGACTTAAACCTAATACTTAATCTTAGAGACTTAACCCTTAGACTTAACCTTAAGACTTAACCCTAACACTTATAATTAAGACTTAACCTTAAGACTTAACCTTGTGACTTAACCTTAAAAACTAAACCTGAGACTTAACCCTAAGACTTAAACTTAAAACTTAACCCTAAGACTTAACCCTATGATTTAAACCTAAGACTTAACTTAAACATAAGACTTAACCCTAAGGCATAACCCTGAGACTTAACCCTACGACTGAACCCTAAGACTAAACCCTAAGACTTAACCTTAAGACTTAACCCTAAGTCTTAACCCTGAGATTAACCGTGAGACTTAACCCAAAGATTTATCCCCAAGACTTAAAATTAAGACTTAAACTTATGACATAGCCATAAGAGTTAACCCTGAGATTAAATCTTATGACTTTAACCCTAAGACTTAATATTAATACTTAACCTTAAGACAACACCCTAAGACTTAACCCTAAGACAATAAACCTAAGACGTAACCTTAAATACTTAACTCTAAGTCTTAACCTTAAGACTTAACCCTAAGACATAACTCTAAGACTTAATCTTAAGTCTTAACCTTAAGACCTAACCCTAAGATTTAACCTTAAGACGTGATCTTTAGGACATAACCCTAAGAATTAACCCTAAGACTTAAATTTAATACTTAACCCTAAGACTTAACCCTAAGACATAACCCTGAGACTGAAACCTAAGACTTAACCTTAATGCTTAACCCTAAGTCATAACCCTGAGACTTAACATTGAAACTTAGCCTTGAAACTTAACCCTGAGACTTAACCCTAAGCCATATCCCCAAGACTTAACTCTAAGACGTAAACCTAAGACTCAATCCATAAGACTTAACCTTAAGACTTAACCCTAAGTCTCAGCCTTAAGACAGAACCTTACGACTTAACCCTGGGACTTAACCTTGAGACCTTACCTTGAGCCTTAACCCTGAGACTTATCCCTAAGACTTAACCATGAGACTTAACCTTCAGATTTACCGTTAAGTCTTAACTACAAGACTAAACCTTAAAACATAACCTTAAGACTTAACCGTAAGACATAAACCTGAGACTTAACCCTAAGACTTGACTAGAAGACTTAACCCTAAAACTTAACCTTAAGACTTAACCATAAAAATTAAGCCTAAGACTTAACCCTAAAACTTAACCTTAAGGCTCAACCTTAAGACTTGACGTTAAGACTTAAGTTTAAGACTTAACCTTAATACTTTACCCTAAGACGTAAGCCAAAAACTTAACCCTAAGACTTAACCCTAAAGACTTAACTATAAGACTTAACCCTAAGTCTTAACCTTAAGACCTAACTTTAATATTCAAACTTAACACTTAACCTTAGGAGTTAACCCTTAGACTTAACCTTATAACTTAACCCTAAGACATAACATTAAGAGGTAACCATAAGACTTAACTGTAAGACTTAACCTGACACTTAACATTAAGACTTAACCCTAAGAAACAATCCTAAAACTTAACCCTAAGGATTAACATAATGACTTCGCCTTAAGACTTGATCCTAAGACTTCACCTTAAGACTTATCCCTAAGACATAACCCTAAGACTTAAATTTACGACTTAACCACAAGACTTAACCCTAAGACTTAATACTAATACTTAACCTAAGACTTAACCCTGAGACTTAACCTTAAGACTTAACCCTAAGATTTAACCTTAAGACTTAACCCTAAGACTTATCCCTGAGACTTAACCCTAAGACTTATCCCTGAGACTTAACCCTAAGACTTATCCCCAAACCTTAACCTTAAGACTTATTATTAAGATTTAAATTTAAGACTGAATCTTAAGACATAATACTAAGGCTTAACCTTAAGACTTATCCCTAAGACTTAACCCTGAGAATTTAATATAAGACTGAACCTTAGGATGTAACCCTAAGACTTAACACTATAACTTAACCGAAGACAACACTAAGACTTAAATTTAAGACTAAACTTTTAGACTTAACCCTAAGACGTAAACTTAAGAATTAAACATAAATCTTAACCCTGACACTTAACCCTAAGACGTATCCCAAAGACTTAAATTTAAGACTTAAACCTAAGACTCAAACCCTAGGACTTAAGATTTAACCTTAAGACTTAACACAAAGATTTAACCCTAAGATTTAGATGTATGAGTTAACCTTAAGACTTAATCCTAAGACTTAACACTAAGACTTAACCTTAAGACATAACCGTAACACTTAAATCTAAGACTTAACCTTAACACTTAACCGTAAGACATAACCTTAAGATTTAACGCTAAGACTCAAATTTACGTCTTATCCTTAAGGCTTAACCCTAAGACTTAAATTTAGGTCTTAACCTTAACAGTTAACCCTAAGACTTAACCCTGAGACTTAAACCTAAGACTTAACCCTAAGACATAACCCTGAGACTTAACCTTAAGACTTAACCTTAAAACTTAACCCTAGGACTTGAATTTAAGACTTAACCTTAAGACTTATCCCTAAGACTTAACCCTGAGACTTAAACCTAATACTTAATCTTAGAGACTTAACCCTTAGACTTAACATTAAGACTTAACCCTAACACTTATAATTAAGACTTAACCTTGTGACTTAACCTTAAAAACTAAACCTGAGACTTAACCCTAAGACTTAAACTTAAAACTTAACCCTAAGACTTAACCCTATGATTTAAACCTAAGACTTAACTTAAACATAAGACTTAACCCTAAGGCATAACCCTGAGACTTAACCCTACGACTGAACCCTAAGACTAAACCCTAAGACTTAACCTTAAGACTTAACCCTAAGTCTTAACCCTGAGATTAACCGTGAGACTTAACCCAAAGATTTATCCCCAAGACTTAAAATTAAGACTTAAACTTATGACATAGCCATAAGAGTTAACCCTGAGATTAAATCTTATGACTTTAACCCTAAGACTTAATATTAATACTTAACCTTAAGACAACACCCTAAGACTTAACCCTAAGACAATAAACCTAAGACGTAACCTTAAATACTTAACTCTAAGTCTTAACCTTAAGACTTAACCCTAAGACATAACTCTAAGACTTAATCTTAAGTCTTAACCTTAAGACCTAACCCTAAGATTTAACCTTAAGACGTGATCTTTAGGACATAACCCTAAGAATTAACCCTAAGACTTAAATTTAATACTTAACCCTAAGACTTAATCCTAAGACATAACCCTGAGACTGAAACCTAAGACTTAACCTTAATGCTTAACCCTAAGTCATAACCCTGAGACTTAACATTGAAACTTAGCCTTGAAACTTAACCCTGAGACTTAACCCTAAGCCATATCCCCAAGACTTAACTCTAAGATGTAAACCTAAGACTCAATCCATAAGACTTAACCTTAAGACTTAACCCTAAGTCTCAGCCTTAAGACAGAACCTTACGACTTAACCCTGGGACTTAACCTTGAGACCTTACCTTGAGCCTTAACCCTGAGACTTATCCCTAAGACTTAACCATGAGACTTAACCTTCAGATTTACCGTTAAGTCTTAACTACAAGACTAAACCTTAAAACATAACCTTAAGACTTAACCGTAAGACATAAACCTGAGACTTAACCCTAAGACTTAACTAGAAGACTTAACCCTAAAACTTAACCTTAAGACTTAACCATAAAAATTAAGCCTAAGACTTAACCCTAAAACTTAACCTTAAGGCTCAACCTTAAGACTTGACGTTAAGACTTAAGTTTAAGACTTAACCTTAATACTTTACCCTAAGACGTAAGCCAAAAACTTAACCCTAAGACTTAACCCTAAAGACTTAACTATAAGACTTAACCCTAAGTCTTAACCTTAAGACCTAACTTTAATATTCAAACTTAACACTTAACCTTAGGAGTTAACCCTTAGACTTAACCTTATAACTTAACCCTAAGACATAACATTAAGAGGTAACCATAAGACTTAACTGTAAGACTTAACCTGACACTTAACATTAAGACTTAACCCTAAGAAACAATCCTAAAACTTAACCCTAAGGATTAACATAATGACTTCACCTTAAGACTTGATCCTAAGACATAACCCTAAGACTTATCCCTAAGACATAACCCTAAGACTTAAATTTAGGACTTAACCACAAGACTTAACCCTAAGACTTAATACTAATACTTAACCTAAGACTTAACCCTGAGACTTAACCTTAAGACTTAACCCTAAGATTTAACCTTAAGACTTAACCCTAAGACTTATCCCTGAGACTTAACCCTAAGACTTATCCCTGAGACTTAACCCTAAGACTTATCCCCAAACCTTAACCTTAAGACTTATTATTAAGATTTAAATTTAAGACTGAATCTTAAGACATAATACTAAGGCTTAACCTTAAGACTTATCCCTAAGACTTAACCCTGAGAATTTAATATAAGACTGAACCTTAGGATGTAACCCTAAGACTTAACACTATAACTTAACCGAAGACAACACTAAGACTTAAATTTAAGACTAAACTTTTAGACTTAACCCTAAGACGTAAACTTAAGAATTAAACATAAATCTTAACCCTGACACTTAACCCTAAGACGTATCCCAAAGACTTAAATTTAAGACTTAAACCTAAGACTCAAACCCTAGGACTTAAGATTTAACCTTAAGACTTAACACAAAGATTTAACCCTAAGATTTAGATTTATGAGTTAACCTTAAGACTTAATCCTAAGACTTAACACTAAGACTTAACCTTAAGACATAACCATAACACTTAAATCTAAGACTTAACCTTAACACTTAACCGTAAGACATAACCTTAAGATTTAACGCTAAGACTCAAATTTACGTCTTATCCTTAAGGCTTAACCCTAAGACTTAAATTTAGGTCTTAACCTTAACAGTTAACCCTAAGACTTAACCCTGAGACTTAAACCTAAGACTTAACCCTAAGACATAACCCTGAGACTTAACCTTAAGACTTAACCTTAAAACTTAACCCTAGGACTTGAATTTAAGACTTAACCTTAAGACTTATCCCTAAGACTTAACCCTGAGACTTAAACCTAATACTTAATCTTAGAGACTTAACCCTTAGACTTAACCTTAAGACTTAACCCTAACACTTATAATTAAGACTTAACCTTAAGACTTAACCTTGTGACTTAACCTTAAAAACTAAACCTGAGACTTAACCCTAAGACTTAAACTTAAAACTTAACCCTAAGACTTAACCCTATGATTTAAACCTAAGACTTAACTTAAACATAAGACTTAACCCTAAGGCATAACCCTGAGACTTAACCCTACGACTGAACCCTAAGACTAAACCCTAAGACTTAACCTTAAGACTTAACCCTAAGTCTTAACCCTGAGATTAACCGTGAGACTTAACCCAAAGATTTATCCCCAAGACTTAAAATTAAGACTTAAACTTATGACATAGCCATAAGAGTTAACCCTGAGATTAAATCTTATGACTTTAACCCTAAGACTTAATATTAATACTTAACCTTAAGACAACACCCTAAGACTTAACCCTAAGACAATAAACCTAAGACGTAACCTTAAATACTTAACTCTAAGTCTTAACCTTAAGACTTAACCCTAAGACATAACTCTAAGACTTAATCTTAAGTCTTAACCTTAAGACCTAACCCTAAGATTTAACCTTAAGACGTGATCTTTAGGACATAACCCTAAGAATTAACCCTAAGACTTAAATTTAATACTTAACCCTAAGACTTAACCCTAAGACTTAATCCTAAGACATAACCCTGAGACTGAAACCTAAGACTTAACCTTAATGCTTAACCCTAAGTCATAACCCTGAGACTTAACATTGAAACTTAGCCTTGAAACTTCACCCTGAGACTTAACCCTAAGCCATATCCCAAGACTTAACTCTAAGACGTAAACCTAAGACTCAATCCATAAGACTTAACCTTAAGACTTAACCCTAAGTCTCAGCCTTAAGACAGAACCTTACGACTTAACCCTGGGACTTAACCTTGAGACCTTACCTTGAGCCTTAACCCTGAGACTTATCCCTAAGACTTAACCATGAGACTTAACCTTCAGATTTACCGTTAAGTCTTAACTACAAGACTAAACCTTAAAACATAACCTTAAGACTTAACCGTAAGACATAAACCTGAGACTTAACCCTAAGACTTAACTAGAAGACTTAACCCTAAAACTTAACCTTAAGACTTAACCATAAAAATTAAGCCTAAGACTTAACCCTAAAACTTAACCTTAAGGCTCAACCTTAAGACTTGACGTTAAGACTTAAGTTTAAGACTTAACCTTAATACTTTACCCTAAGACGTAAGCCAAAAACTTAACCCTAAGACTTAACCCTAAAGACTTAACTATAAGACTTAACCCTAAGTCTTAACCTTAAGACCTAACTTTAATATTCAAACTTAACACTTAACCTTAGGAGTTAACCCTTAGACTTAACCTTATAACTTAACCCTAAGACATAACATTAAGAGGTAACCATAAGACTTAACTGTAAGACTTAACCTGACACTTAACATTAAGACTTAACCCTAAGAAACAATCCTAAAACTTAACCCTAAGGATTAACATAATGACTTCACCTTAAGACTTGATCCTAAGACTTCACCTTAAGACTTATCCCTAAGACATAACCCTAAGACTTAAATTTACGACTTAACCATAAGACTTAACCCTAAGACTTATCCCTAAGACATAACCCTAAGACTTAAATTTAGGACTTAACCACAAGACTTAACCCTAAGACTTAATACTAATACTTAACCTAAGACTTAACCCTGAGACTTAACCTTAAGACTTAACCCTAAGATTTAACCTTAAGACTTAACCCTAAGACTTATCCCTGAGACTTAACCCTAAGACTTATCCCTGAGACTTAACCCTAAGACTTATCCCCAAACCTTAACCTTAAGACTTATTATTAAGATTTATATTTAAGACTGAATCTTAAGACATAATACTAAGGCTTAACCTTAAGACTTATCCCTAAGACTTAACCCTGAGAATTTAATATAAGACTGAACCTTAGGATGTAACCCTAAGACTTAACACTATAACTTAACCGAAGACAACACTAAGACTTAAATTTAAGACTAAACTTTTAGACTTAACCCTAAGACGTAAACTTAAGAATTAAACATAAATCTTAACCCTGACACTTAACCCTAAGACGTATCCCAAAGACTTAAATTTAAGACTTAAACCTAAGACTCAAACCCTAGGACTTAAGATTTAACCTTAAGACTTAACACAAAGATTTAACCCTAAGATTTAGATTTATGAGTTAACCTTAAGACTTAATCCTAAGACTTAACACTAAGACTTAACCTTAAGACATAACCATAACACTTAAATCTAAGACTTAACCTTAACACTTAACCGTAAGACATAACCTTAAGATTTAACGCTAAGACTCAAATTTACGCCTTATCCTTAAGGCTTAACCCTAAGACTTAAATTTAGGTCTTAACCTTAACAGTTAACCCTAAGACTTAACCCTGAGACTTAAACCTAAGACTTAACCCTAAGACATAACCCTGAGACTTAACCTTAAGACTTAACCTTAAAACTTAACCCTAGGACTTGAATTTAAGACTTAACCTTAAGACTTATCCCTAAGACTTAACCCTGAGACTTAAACCTAATACTTAATCTTAGAGACTTAACCCTTAGACTTAACCTTAAGACTTAACCCTAACACTTATAATTAAGACTTAACCTTAAGACTTAACCTTGTGACTTAACCTTAAAAACTAAACCTGAGACTTAACCCTAAGACTTAAACTTAAAACTTAACCCTAAGACTTAACCCTATGATTTAAACCTAAGACTTAACTTAAACATAAGACTTAACCCTAAGGCATAACCCTGAGACTTAACCCTACGACTGAACCCTAAGACTAAACCCTAAGACTTAACCTTAAGACTTAACCCTAAGTCTTAACCCTGAGATTAACCGTGAGACTTAACCCAAAGATTTATCCCCAAGACTTAAAATTAAGACTTAAACTTATGACATAGCCATAAGAGTTAACCCTGAGATTAAATCTTATGACTTTAACCCTAAGACTTAATATTAATACTTAACCTTAAGACAACACCCTAAGACTTAACCCTAAGACAATAAACCTAAGACGTAACCTTAAATACTTAACTCTAAGTCTTAACCTTAAGACTTAACCCTAAGACATAACTCTAAGACTTAATCTTAAGTCTTAACCTTAAGACCTAACCCTAAGATTTAACCTTAAGACGTGATCTTTAGGACATAACCCTAAGAATTAACCCTAAGACTTAAATTTAATACTTAACCCTAAGACTTAACCCTAAGACTTAATCCTAAGACATAACCCTGAGACTGAAACCTAAGACTTAACCTTAATGCTTAACCCTAAGTCATAACCCTGAGACTTAACATTGAAACTTAGCCTTGAAACTTAACCCTGAGACTTAACCCTAAGCCATATCCCCAAGACTTAACTCTAAGACGTAAACCTAAGACTCAATCCATAAGACTTAACCTTAAGACTTAACCCTAAGTCTCAGCCTTAAGACAGAACCTTACGACTTAACCCTGGGACTTAACCTTGAGACCTTACCTTGAGCCTTAACCCTGAGACTTATCCCTAAGACTTAACCATGAGACTTAACCTTCAGATTTACCGTTAAGTCTTAACTACAAGACTAAACCTTAAAACATAACCTTAAGACTTAACCGTAAGACATAAACCTGAGACTTAACCCTAAGACTTAACTAGAAGACTTAACCCTAAAACTTAACCTTAAGGCTTAACCATAAAAATTAAGCCTAAGACTTAACCCTAAAACTTAACCTTAAGGCTCAACCTTAAGACTTGACGTTAAGACTTAAGTTTAAGACTTAACCTTAATACTTTACCCTAAGACGTAAGCCAAAAACTTAACCCTAAGACTTAACCCTAAAGACTTAACTATAAGACTTAACCCTAAGTCTTAACCTTAAGACCTAACTTTAATATTCAAACTTAACACTTAACCTTAGGAGTTAACCCTTAGACTTAACCTTATAACTTAACCCTAAGACATAACATTAAGAGGTAACCATAAGACTTAACTGTAAGACTTAACCTGACACTTAACATTAAGACTTAACCCTAAGAAACAATCCTAAAACTTAACCCTAAGGATTAACATAATGACTTCACCTTAAGACTTGATCCTAAGACTTCACCTTAAGACTTATCCCTAAGACATAACCCTAAGACTTAAATTTACGACTTAACCATAAGACTTAACCCTAAGACTTATCCCTAAGACATAACCCTAAGACTTAAATTTAGGACTTAACCACAAGACTTAACCCTAAGACTTAATACTAATACTTAACCTAAGACTTAACCCTGAGACTTAACCTTAAGACTTAACCCTAAGATTTAACCTTAAGACTTAACCCTAAGACTTATCCCTGAGACTTAACCCTAAGACTTATCCCTGAGACTTAACCCTAAGACTTATCCCCAAACCTTAACCTTAAGACTTATTATTAAGATTTAAATTTAAGACTGAATCTTAAGACATAATACTAAGGCTTAACCTTAAGACTTATCCCTAAGACTTAACCCTGAGAATTTAATATAAGACTGAACCTTAGGATGTAACCCTAAGACTTAACACTATAACTTAACCGAAGACAACACTAAGACTTAAATTTAAGACTAAACTTTTAGACTTAACCCTAAGACGTAAACTTAAGAATTAAACATAAATCTTAACCCTGACACTTAACCCTAAGACGTATCCCAAAGACTTAAATTTAAGACTTAAACCTAAGACTCAAACCCTAGGACTTAAGATTTAACCTTAAGACTTAACACAAAGATTTAACCCTAAGATTTAGATTTATGAGTTAACCTTAAGACTTAACACTAAGACTTAACACTAAGACATAACCATAACACTTAAATCTAAGACTTAACCTTAACACTTAACCGTAAGACATAACCTTAAGATTTAACGCTAAGACTCAAATTTACGTCTTATCCTTAAGGCTTAACCCTAAGACTTAAATTTAGGTCTTAACCTTAACAGTTAACCCTAAGACTTAACCCTGAGACTTAAACCTAAGACTTAACCCTAAGACATAACCCTGAGACTTAACCTTAAGACTTAACCTTAAAACTTAACCCTAGGACTTGAATTTAAGACTTAACCTTAAGACTTATCCCTAAGACTTAACCCTGAGACTTAAACGTAATACTTAATCTTAGAGACTTAACCCTTAGACTTAACCTTAAGACTTAACCCTAACACTTATAATTAAGACTTAACCTTAAGACTTAACCTTGTGACTTAACCTTAAAAACTAAACCTGAGACTTAACCCTAAGACTTAAACTTAAAACTTAACCCTAAGACTTAACCCTATGATTTAAACCTAAGACTTAACTTAAACATAAGACTTAACCCTAAGGCATAACCCTGAGACTTAACCCTACGACTGAACCCTAAGACTAAACCCTAAGACTTAACCTTAAGACTTAACCCTAAGTCTTAACCCTGAGATTAACCGTGAGACTTAACCCAAAGATTTATCCCCAAGACTTAAAATTAAGACTTAAACTTATGACATAGCCATAAGAATTAACCCTGAGATTAAATCTTATGACTTTAACCCTAAGACTTAATATTAATACTTAACCTTAAGACAACACCCTAAGACTTAACCCTAAGACAATAAACCTAAGACGTAACCTTAAATACTTAACTCTAAGTCTTAACCTTAAGACTTAACCCTAAGACATAACTCTAAGACTTAATCTTAAGTCTTAACCTTAAGACCTAACCCTAAGATTTAACCTTAAGACGTGATCTTTAGGACATAACCCTAAGAATTAACCCTAAGACTTAAATTTAATACTTAACCCTAAGACTTAACCCTAAGACTTAATCCTAAGACATAACCCTGAGACTGAAACCTAAGACTTAACCTTAATGCTTAACCCTAAGTCATAACCCTGAGACTTAACATTGAAACTTAGCCTTGAAACTTAACCCTGAGACTTAACCCTAAGCCATATCCCCAAGACTTAACTCTAAGACGTAAACCTAAGACTCAATCCATAAGACTTAACCTTAAGACTTAACCCTAAGTCTCAGCCTTAAGACAGAACCTTACGACTTAACCCTGGGACTTAACCTTGAGACCTTACCTTGAGCCTTAACCCTGAGACTTATCCCTAAGACTTAACCATGAGACTTAACCTTCAGATTTACCGTTAAGTCTTAACTACAAGACTAAACCTTAAAACATAACCTTAAGACTTAACCGTAAGACATAAACCTGAGACTTAACCCTAAGACTTAACTAGAAGACTTAACCCTAAAACTCTAACCTTAAGACTTAACCATAAAAATTAAGCCTAAGACTTAACCCTAAAACTTAACCTTAAGGCTCAACCTTAAGACTTGACGTTAAGACTTAAGTTTAAGACTTAACCTTAATACTTTACCCTAAGACGTAAGCCAAAAACTTAACCCTAAGACTTAACCCTAAAGACTTAACTATAAGACTTAACCCTAAGTCTTAACCTTAAGACCTAACTTTAATATTCAAACTTAACACTTAACCTTAGGAGTTAACCCTTAGACTTAACCTTATAACTTAACCCTAAGATATAACATTAAGAGGTAACCATAAGACTTAACTGTAAGACTTAACCTGACACTTAACATTAAGACTTAACCCTAAGAAACAATCCTAAAACTTAACCCTAGGGATTAACATAATGACTTCACCTTAAGACTTGATCCTAAGACTTCACCTTAAGACTTATCCCTAAGACATAACCCTAAGACTTAAATTTACGACTTAACCATAAGACTTAACCCTAAGACTTATCCCTAAGACATAACCCTAAGACTTAAATTTAGGACTTAACCACAAGACTTAACCCTAAGACTTAATACTAATACTTAACCTAAGACTTAACCCTGAGACTTAACCTTAAGACTTAACCCTAAGATTTAACCTTAAGACTTAACCCTAAGACTTATCCCTGAGACTTAACCCTAAGACTTATCCCTGAGACTTAACCCTAAGACTTATCCCCAAACCTTAACCTTAAGACTTATTATTAAGATTTATATTTAAGACTGAATCTTAAGACATAATACTAAGGCTTAACCTTAAGACTTATCCCTAAGACTTAACCCTGAGAATTTAATATAAGACTGAACCTTAGGATGTAACCCTAAGACTTAACACTATAACTTAACCGAAGACAACACTAAGACTTAAATTTAAGACTAAACTTTTAGACTTAACCCTAAGACGTAAACTTAAGAATTAAACATAAATCTTAACCCTGACACTTAACCCTAAGACGTATCCCAAAGACTTAAATTTAAGACTTAAACCTAAGACTCAAACCCTAGGACTTAAGATTTAACCTTAAGACTTAACACAAAGATTTAACCCTAAGATTTAGATTTATGAGTTAACCTTAAGACTTAATCCTAAGACTTAACACTAAGACTTAACCTTAAGACATAACCATAACACTTAAATCTAAGACTTAACCTTAACACTTAACCGTAAGACATAACCTTAAGATTTAACGCTAAGACTCAAATTTACGTCTTATCCTTAAGGCTTAACCCTAAGACTTAAATTTAGGTCTTAACCTTAACAGTTAACCCTAAGACTTAACCCTGAGACTTAAACCTAAGACTTAACCCTAAGACATAACCCTGAGACTTAACCTTAAGACTTAACCTTAAAACTTAACCCTAGGACTTGAATTTAAGACTTAACCTTAAGACTTATCCCTAAGACTTAACCCTGAGACTTAAACCTAATACTTAATCTTAGAGACTTAACCCTTAGACTTAACCTTAAGACTTAACCCTAACACTTATAATTAAGACTTAACCTTAAGACTTAACCTTGTGACTTAACCTTAAAAACTAAACCTGAGACTTAACCCTAAGACTTAAACTTAAAACTTAACCCTAAGACTTAACCCTATGATTTAAACCTAAGACTTAACTTAAACATAAGACTTAACCCTAAGGCATAACCCTGAGACTTAACCCTACGACTGAACCCTAAGACTAAACCCTAAGACTTAACCTTAAGACTTAACCCTAAGTCTTAACCCTGAGATTAACCGTGAGACTTAACCCAAAGATTTATCCCCAAGACTTAAAATTAAGACTTAAACTTATGACATAGCCATAAGAGTTAACCCTGAGATTAAATCTTATGACTTTAACCCTAAGACTTAATATTAATACTTAACCTTAAGACAACACCCTAAGACTTAACCCTAAGACAATAAACCTAAGACGTAACCTTAAATACTTAACTCTAAGTCTTAACCTTAAGACTTAACCCTAAGACATAACTCTAAGACTTAATCTTAAGTCTTAACCTTAAGACCTAACCCTAAGATTTAACCTTAAGACGTGATCTTTAGGACATAACCCTAAGAATTAACCCTAAGACTTAAATTTAATACTTAACCCTAAGACTTAACCCTAAGACATAACCCTGAGACTGAAACCTAAGACTTAACCTTAATGCTTAACCCTAAGTCATAACCCTGAGACTTAACATTGAAACTTAGCCTTGAAACTTAACCCTGAGACTTAACCCTAAGCCATATCCCCAAGACTTAACTCTAAGACGTAAACCTAAGACTCAATCCATAAGACTTAACCTTAAGACTTAACCCTAAGTCTCAGCCTTAAGACAGAACCTTACGACTTAACCCTGGGACTTAACCTTGAGACCTTACCTTGAGCCTTAACCCTGAGACTTATCCCTAAGACTTAACCATGAGACTTAACCTTCAGATTTACCGTTAAGTCTTAACTACAAGACTAAACCTTAAAACATAACCTTAAGACTTAACCGTAAGACATAAACCTGAGACTTAACCCTAAGACTTGACTAGAAGACTTAACCCTAAAACTTAACCTTAAGACTTAACCATAAAAATTAAGCCTAAGACTTAACCCTAAAACTTAACCTTAAGGCTCAACCTTAAGACTTGACGTTAAGACTTAAGTTTAAGACTTAACCTTAATACTTTACCCTAAGACGTAAGCCAAAAACTTAACCCTAAGACTTAACCCTAAAGACTTAACTATAAGACTTAACCCTAAGTCTTAACCTTAAGACCTAACTTTAATATTCAAACTTAACACTTAACCTTAGGAGTTAACCCTTAGACTTAACCTTATAACTTAACCCTAAGACATAACATTAAGAGGTAACCATAAGACTTAACTGTAAGACTTAACCTGACACTTAACATTAAGACTTAACCCTAAGAAACAATCCTAAAACTTAACCCTAAGGATTAACATAATGACTTCGCC
The DNA here is from genome assembly GCF_023634155.1 of Falco peregrinus. Taxonomy (NCBI): domain Eukaryota; kingdom Metazoa; phylum Chordata; class Aves; order Falconiformes; family Falconidae; genus Falco; species Falco peregrinus. The sequence goes on along the minus strand of NW_026599592.1, from coordinate 4,539,170 downwards.
TTAAGACTTGATCCTAAGACTTCACCTTAAGACTTATCCCTAAGACATAACCCTAAGACTTAAATTTACGACTTAACCACAAGACTTAACCCTAAGACTTAATACTAATACTTAACCTAAGACTTAACCCTGAGACTTAACCTTAAGACTTAACCCTAAGATTTAACCTTAAGACTTAACCCTAAGACTTATCCCTGAGACTTAACCCTAAGACTTATCCCTGAGACTTAACCCTAAGACTTATCCCCAAACCTTAACCTTAAGACTTATTATTAAGATTTAAATTTAAGACTGAATCTTAAGACATAATACTAAGGCTTAACCTTAAGACTTATCCCTAAGACTTAACCCTGAGAATTTAATATAAGACTGAACCTTAGGATGTAACCCTAAGACTTAACACTATAACTTAACCGAAGACAACACTAAGACTTAAATTTAAGACTAAACTTTTAGACTTAACCCTAAGACGTAAACTTAAGAATTAAACATAAATCTTAACCCTGACACTTAACCCTAAGACGTATCCCAAAGACTTAAATTTAAGACTTAAACCTAAGACTCAAACCCTAGGACTTAAGATTTAACCTTAAGACTTAACACAAAGATTTAACCCTAAGATTTAGATGTATGAGTTAACCTTAAGACTTAATCCTAAGACTTAACACTAAGACTTAACCTTAAGACATAACCGTAACACTTAAATCTAAGACTTAACCTTAACACTTAACCGTAAGACATAACCTTAAGATTTAACGCTAAGACTCAAATTTACGTCTTATCCTTAAGGCTTAACCCTAAGACTTAAATTTAGGTCTTAACCTTAACAGTTAACCCTAAGACTTAACCCTGAGACTTAAACCTAAGACTTAACCCTAAGACATAACCCTGAGACTTAACCTTAAGACTTAACCTTAAAACTTAACCCTAGGACTTGAATTTAAGACTTAACCTTAAGACTTATCCCTAAGACTTAACCCTGAGACTTAAACCTAATACTTAATCTTAGAGACTTAACCCTTAGACTTAACATTAAGACTTAACCCTAACACTTATAATTAAGACTTAACCTTGTGACTTAACCTTAAAAACTAAACCTGAGACTTAACCCTAAGACTTAAACTTAAAACTTAACCCTAAGACTTAACCCTATGATTTAAACCTAAGACTTAACTTAAACATAAGACTTAACCCTAAGGCATAACCCTGAGACTTAACCCTACGACTGAACCCTAAGACTAAACCCTAAGACTTAACCTTAAGACTTAACCCTAAGTCTTAACCCTGAGATTAACCGTGAGACTTAACCCAAAGATTTATCCCCAAGACTTAAAATTAAGACTTAAACTTATGACATAGCCATAAGAGTTAACCCTGAGATTAAATCTTATGACTTTAACCCTAAGACTTAATATTAATACTTAACCTTAAGACAACACCCTAAGACTTAACCCTAAGACAATAAACCTAAGACGTAACCTTAAATACTTAACTCTAAGTCTTAACCTTAAGACTTAACCCTAAGACATAACTCTAAGACTTAATCTTAAGTCTTAACCTTAAGACCTAACCCTAAGATTTAACCTTAAGACGTGATCTTTAGGACATAACCCTAAGAATTAACCCTAAGACTTAAATTTAATACTTAACCCTAAGACTTAATCCTAAGACATAACCCTGAGACTGAAACCTAAGACTTAACCTTAATGCTTAACCCTAAGTCATAACCCTGAGACTTAACATTGAAACTTAGCCTTGAAACTTAACCCTGAGACTTAACCCTAAGCCATATCCCCAAGACTTAACTCTAAGATGTAAACCTAAGACTCAATCCATAAGACTTAACCTTAAGACTTAACCCTAAGTCTCAGCCTTAAGACAGAACCTTACGACTTAACCCTGGGACTTAACCTTGAGACCTTACCTTGAGCCTTAACCCTGAGACTTATCCCTAAGACTTAACCATGAGACTTAACCTTCAGATTTACCGTTAAGTCTTAACTACAAGACTAAACCTTAAAACATAACCTTAAGACTTAACCGTAAGACATAAACCTGAGACTTAACCCTAAGACTTAACTAGAAGACTTAACCCTAAAACTTAACCTTAAGACTTAACCATAAAAATTAAGCCTAAGACTTAACCCTAAAACTTAACCTTAAGGCTCAACCTTAAGACTTGACGTTAAGACTTAAGTTTAAGACTTAACCTTAATACTTTACCCTAAGACGTAAGCCAAAAACTTAACCCTAAGACTTAACCCTAAAGACTTAACTATAAGACTTAACCCTAAGTCTTAACCTTAAGACCTAACTTTAATATTCAAACTTAACACTTAACCTTAGGAGTTAACCCTTAGACTTAACCTTATAACTTAACCCTAAGACATAACATTAAGAGGTAACCATAAGACTTAACTGTAAGACTTAACCTGACACTTAACATTAAGACTTAACCCTAAGAAACAATCCTAAAACTTAACCCTAAGGATTAACATAATGACTTCACCTTAAGACTTGATCCTAAGACATAACCCTAAGACTTATCCCTAAGACATAACCCTAAGACTTAAATTTAGGACTTAACCACAAGACTTAACCCTAAGACTTAATACTAATACTTAACCTAAGACTTAACCCTGAGACTTAACCTTAAGACTTAACCCTAAGATTTAACCTTAAGACTTAACCCTAAGACTTATCCCTGAGACTTAACCCTAAGACTTATCCCTGAGACTTAACCCTAAGACTTATCCCCAAACCTTAACCTTAAGACTTATTATTAAGATTTAAATTTAAGACTGAATCTTAAGACATAATACTAAGGCTTAACCTTAAGACTTATCCCTAAGACTTAACCCTGAGAATTTAATATAAGACTGAACCTTAGGATGTAACCCTAAGACTTAACACTATAACTTAACCGAAGACAACACTAAGACTTAAATTTAAGACTAAACTTTTAGACTTAACCCTAAGACGTAAACTTAAGAATTAAACATAAATCTTAACCCTGACACTTAACCCTAAGACGTATCCCAAAGACTTAAATTTAAGACTTAAACCTAAGACTCAAACCCTAGGACTTAAGATTTAACCTTAAGACTTAACACAAAGATTTAACCCTAAGATTTAGATTTATGAGTTAACCTTAAGACTTAATCCTAAGACTTAACACTAAGACTTAACCTTAAGACATAACCATAACACTTAAATCTAAGACTTAACCTTAACACTTAACCGTAAGACATAACCTTAAGATTTAACGCTAAGACTCAAATTTACGTCTTATCCTTAAGGCTTAACCCTAAGACTTAAATTTAGGTCTTAACCTTAACAGTTAACCCTAAGACTTAACCCTGAGACTTAAACCTAAGACTTAACCCTAAGACATAACCCTGAGACTTAACCTTAAGACTTAACCTTAAAACTTAACCCTAGGACTTGAATTTAAGACTTAACCTTAAGACTTATCCCTAAGACTTAACCCTGAGACTTAAACCTAATACTTAATCTTAGAGACTTAACCCTTAGACTTAACCTTAAGACTTAACCCTAACACTTATAATTAAGACTTAACCTTAAGACTTAACCTTGTGACTTAACCTTAAAAACTAAACCTGAGACTTAACCCTAAGACTTAAACTTAAAACTTAACCCTAAGACTTAACCCTATGATTTAAACCTAAGACTTAACTTAAACATAAGACTTAACCCTAAGGCATAACCCTGAGACTTAACCCTACGACTGAACCCTAAGACTAAACCCTAAGACTTAACCTTAAGACTTAACCCTAAGTCTTAACCCTGAGATTAACCGTGAGACTTAACCCAAAGATTTATCCCCAAGACTTAAAATTAAGACTTAAACTTATGACATAGCCATAAGAGTTAACCCTGAGATTAAATCTTATGACTTTAACCCTAAGACTTAATATTAATACTTAACCTTAAGACAACACCCTAAGACTTAACCCTAAGACAATAAACCTAAGACGTAACCTTAAATACTTAACTCTAAGTCTTAACCTTAAGACTTAACCCTAAGACATAACTCTAAGACTTAATCTTAAGTCTTAACCTTAAGACCTAACCCTAAGATTTAACCTTAAGACGTGATCTTTAGGACATAACCCTAAGAATTAACCCTAAGACTTAAATTTAATACTTAACCCTAAGACTTAACCCTAAGACTTAATCCTAAGACATAACCCTGAGACTGAAACCTAAGACTTAACCTTAATGCTTAACCCTAAGTCATAACCCTGAGACTTAACATTGAAACTTAGCCTTGAAACTTCACCCTGAGACTTAACCCTAAGCCATATCCCAAGACTTAACTCTAAGACGTAAACCTAAGACTCAATCCATAAGACTTAACCTTAAGACTTAACCCTAAGTCTCAGCCTTAAGACAGAACCTTACGACTTAACCCTGGGACTTAACCTTGAGACCTTACCTTGAGCCTTAACCCTGAGACTTATCCCTAAGACTTAACCATGAGACTTAACCTTCAGATTTACCGTTAAGTCTTAACTACAAGACTAAACCTTAAAACATAACCTTAAGACTTAACCGTAAGACATAAACCTGAGACTTAACCCTAAGACTTAACTAGAAGACTTAACCCTAAAACTTAACCTTAAGACTTAACCATAAAAATTAAGCCTAAGACTTAACCCTAAAACTTAACCTTAAGGCTCAACCTTAAGACTTGACGTTAAGACTTAAGTTTAAGACTTAACCTTAATACTTTACCCTAAGACGTAAGCCAAAAACTTAACCCTAAGACTTAACCCTAAAGACTTAACTATAAGACTTAACCCTAAGTCTTAACCTTAAGACCTAACTTTAATATTCAAACTTAACACTTAACCTTAGGAGTTAACCCTTAGACTTAACCTTATAACTTAACCCTAAGACATAACATTAAGAGGTAACCATAAGACTTAACTGTAAGACTTAACCTGACACTTAACATTAAGACTTAACCCTAAGAAACAATCCTAAAACTTAACCCTAAGGATTAACATAATGACTTCACCTTAAGACTTGATCCTAAGACTTCACCTTAAGACTTATCCCTAAGACATAACCCTAAGACTTAAATTTACGACTTAACCATAAGACTTAACCCTAAGACTTATCCCTAAGACATAACCCTAAGACTTAAATTTAGGACTTAACCACAAGACTTAACCCTAAGACTTAATACTAATACTTAACCTAAGACTTAACCCTGAGACTTAACCTTAAGACTTAACCCTAAGATTTAACCTTAAGACTTAACCCTAAGACTTATCCCTGAGACTTAACCCTAAGACTTATCCCTGAGACTTAACCCTAAGACTTATCCCCAAACCTTAACCTTAAGACTTATTATTAAGATTTATATTTAAGACTGAATCTTAAGACATAATACTAAGGCTTAACCTTAAGACTTATCCCTAAGACTTAACCCTGAGAATTTAATATAAGACTGAACCTTAGGATGTAACCCTAAGACTTAACACTATAACTTAACCGAAGACAACACTAAGACTTAAATTTAAGACTAAACTTTTAGACTTAACCCTAAGACGTAAACTTAAGAATTAAACATAAATCTTAACCCTGACACTTAACCCTAAGACGTATCCCAAAGACTTAAATTTAAGACTTAAACCTAAGACTCAAACCCTAGGACTTAAGATTTAACCTTAAGACTTAACACAAAGATTTAACCCTAAGATTTAGATTTATGAGTTAACCTTAAGACTTAATCCTAAGACTTAACACTAAGACTTAACCTTAAGACATAACCATAACACTTAAATCTAAGACTTAACCTTAACACTTAACCGTAAGACATAACCTTAAGATTTAACGCTAAGACTCAAATTTACGCCTTATCCTTAAGGCTTAACCCTAAGACTTAAATTTAGGTCTTAACCTTAACAGTTAACCCTAAGACTTAACCCTGAGACTTAAACCTAAGACTTAACCCTAAGACATAACCCTGAGACTTAACCTTAAGACTTAACCTTAAAACTTAACCCTAGGACTTGAATTTAAGACTTAACCTTAAGACTTATCCCTAAGACTTAACCCTGAGACTTAAACCTAATACTTAATCTTAGAGACTTAACCCTTAGACTTAACCTTAAGACTTAACCCTAACACTTATAATTAAGACTTAACCTTAAGACTTAACCTTGTGACTTAACCTTAAAAACTAAACCTGAGACTTAACCCTAAGACTTAAACTTAAAACTTAACCCTAAGACTTAACCCTATGATTTAAACCTAAGACTTAACTTAAACATAAGACTTAACCCTAAGGCATAACCCTGAGACTTAACCCTACGACTGAACCCTAAGACTAAACCCTAAGACTTAACCTTAAGACTTAACCCTAAGTCTTAACCCTGAGATTAACCGTGAGACTTAACCCAAAGATTTATCCCCAAGACTTAAAATTAAGACTTAAACTTATGACATAGCCATAAGAGTTAACCCTGAGATTAAATCTTATGACTTTAACCCTAAGACTTAATATTAATACTTAACCTTAAGACAACACCCTAAGACTTAACCCTAAGACAATAAACCTAAGACGTAACCTTAAATACTTAACTCTAAGTCTTAACCTTAAGACTTAACCCTAAGACATAACTCTAAGACTTAATCTTAAGTCTTAACCTTAAGACCTAACCCTAAGATTTAACCTTAAGACGTGATCTTTAGGACATAACCCTAAGAATTAACCCTAAGACTTAAATTTAATACTTAACCCTAAGACTTAACCCTAAGACTTAATCCTAAGACATAACCCTGAGACTGAAACCTAAGACTTAACCTTAATGCTTAACCCTAAGTCATAACCCTGAGACTTAACATTGAAACTTAGCCTTGAAACTTAACCCTGAGACTTAACCCTAAGCCATATCCCCAAGACTTAACTCTAAGACGTAAACCTAAGACTCAATCCATAAGACTTAACCTTAAGACTTAACCCTAAGTCTCAGCCTTAAGACAGAACCTTACGACTTAACCCTGGGACTTAACCTTGAGACCTTACCTTGAGCCTTAACCCTGAGACTTATCCCTAAGACTTAACCATGAGACTTAACCTTCAGATTTACCGTTAAGTCTTAACTACAAGACTAAACCTTAAAACATAACCTTAAGACTTAACCGTAAGACATAAACCTGAGACTTAACCCTAAGACTTAACTAGAAGACTTAACCCTAAAACTTAACCTTAAGGCTTAACCATAAAAATTAAGCCTAAGACTTAACCCTAAAACTTAACCTTAAGGCTCAACCTTAAGACTTGACGTTAAGACTTAAGTTTAAGACTTAACCTTAATACTTTACCCTAAGACGTAAGCCAAAAACTTAACCCTAAGACTTAACCCTAAAGACTTAACTATAAGACTTAACCCTAAGTCTTAACCTTAAGACCTAACTTTAATATTCAAACTTAACACTTAACCTTAGGAGTTAACCCTTAGACTTAACCTTATAACTTAACCCTAAGACATAACATTAAGAGGTAACCATAAGACTTAACTGTAAGACTTAACCTGACACTTAACATTAAGACTTAACCCTAAGAAACAATCCTAAAACTTAACCCTAAGGATTAACATAATGACTTCACCTTAAGACTTGATCCTAAGACTTCACCTTAAGACTTATCCCTAAGACATAACCCTAAGACTTAAATTTACGACTTAACCATAAGACTTAACCCTAAGACTTATCCCTAAGACATAACCCTAAGACTTAAATTTAGGACTTAACCACAAGACTTAACCCTAAGACTTAATACTAATACTTAACCTAAGACTTAACCCTGAGACTTAACCTTAAGACTTAACCCTAAGATTTAACCTTAAGACTTAACCCTAAGACTTATCCCTGAGACTTAACCCTAAGACTTATCCCTGAGACTTAACCCTAAGACTTATCCCCAAACCTTAACCTTAAGACTTATTATTAAGATTTAAATTTAAGACTGAATCTTAAGACATAATACTAAGGCTTAACCTTAAGACTTATCCCTAAGACTTAACCCTGAGAATTTAATATAAGACTGAACCTTAGGATGTAACCCTAAGACTTAACACTATAACTTAACCGAAGACAACACTAAGACTTAAATTTAAGACTAAACTTTTAGACTTAACCCTAAGACGTAAACTTAAGAATTAAACATAAATCTTAACCCTGACACTTAACCCTAAGACGTATCCCAAAGACTTAAATTTAAGACTTAAACCTAAGACTCAAACCCTAGGACTTAAGATTTAACCTTAAGACTTAACACAAAGATTTAACCCTAAGATTTAGATTTATGAGTTAACCTTAAGACTTAACACTAAGACTTAACACTAAGACATAACCATAACACTTAAATCTAAGACTTAACCTTAACACTTAACCGTAAGACATAACCTTAAGATTTAACGCTAAGACTCAAATTTACGTCTTATCCTTAAGGCTTAACCCTAAGACTTAAATTTAGGTCTTAACCTTAACAGTTAACCCTAAGACTTAACCCTGAGACTTAAACCTAAGACTTAACCCTAAGACATAACCCTGAGACTTAACCTTAAGACTTAACCTTAAAACTTAACCCTAGGACTTGAATTTAAGACTTAACCTTAAGACTTATCCCTAAGACTTAACCCTGAGACTTAAACGTAATACTTAATCTTAGAGACTTAACCCTTAGACTTAACCTTAAGACTTAACCCTAACACTTATAATTAAGACTTAACCTTAAGACTTAACCTTGTGACTTAACCTTAAAAACTAAACCTGAGACTTAACCCTAAGACTTAAACTTAAAACTTAACCCTAAGACTTAACCCTATGATTTAAACCTAAGACTTAACTTAAACATAAGACTTAACCCTAAGGCATAACCCTGAGACTTAACCCTACGACTGAACCCTAAGACTAAACCCTAAGACTTAACCTTAAGACTTAACCCTAAGTCTTAACCCTGAGATTAACCGTGAGACTTAACCCAAAGATTTATCCCCAAGACTTAAAATTAAGACTTAAACTTATGACATAGCCATAAGAATTAACCCTGAGATTAAATCTTATGACTTTAACCCTAAGACTTAATATTAATACTTAACCTTAAGACAACACCCTAAGACTTAACCCTAAGACAATAAACCTAAGACGTAACCTTAAATACTTAACTCTAAGTCTTAACCTTAAGACTTAACCCTAAGACATAACTCTAAGACTTAATCTTAAGTCTTAACCTTAAGACCTAACCCTAAGATTTAACCTTAAGACGTGATCTTTAGGACATAACCCTAAGAATTAACCCTAAGACTTAAATTTAATACTTAACCCTAAGACTTAACCCTAAGACTTAATCCTAAGACATAACCCTGAGACTGAAACCTAAGACTTAACCTTAATGCTTAACCCTAAGTCATAACCCTGAGACTTAACATTGAAACTTAGCCTTGAAACTTAACCCTGAGACTTAACCCTAAGCCATATCCCCAAGACTTAACTCTAAGACGTAAACCTAAGACTCAATCCATAAGACTTAACCTTAAGACTTAACCCTAAGTCTCAGCCTTAAGACAGAACCTTACGACTTAACCCTGGGACTTAACCTTGAGACCTTACCTTGAGCCTTAACCCTGAGACTTATCCCTAAGACTTAACCATGAGACTTAACCTTCAGATTTACCGTTAAGTCTTAACTACAAGACTAAACCTTAAAACATAACCTTAAGACTTAACCGTAAGACATAAACCTGAGACTTAACCCTAAGACTTAACTAGAAGACTTAACCCTAAAACTCTAACCTTAAGACTTAACCATAAAAATTAAGCCTAAGACTTAACCCTAAAACTTAACCTTAAGGCTCAACCTTAAGACTTGACGTTAAGACTTAAGTTTAAGACTTAACCTTAATACTTTACCCTAAGACGTAAGCCAAAAACTTAACCCTAAGACTTAACCCTAAAGACTTAACTATAAGACTTAACCCTAAGTCTTAACCTTAAGACCTAACTTTAATATTCAAACTTAACACTTAACCTTAGGAGTTAACCCTTAGACTTAACCTTATAACTTAACCCTAAGATATAACATTAAGAGGTAACCATAAGACTTAACTGTAAGACTTAACCTGACACTTAACATTAAGACTTAACCCTAAGAAACAATCCTAAAACTTAACCCTAGGGATTAACATAATGACTTCACCTTAAGACTTGATCCTAAGACTTCACCTTAAGACTTATCCCTAAGACATAACCCTAAGACTTAAATTTACGACTTAACCATAAGACTTAACCCTAAGACTTATCCCTAAGACATAACCCTAAGACTTAAATTTAGGACTTAACCACAAGACTTAACCCTAAGACTTAATACTAATACTTAACCTAAGACTTAACCCTGAGACTTAACCTTAAGACTTAACCCTAAGATTTAACCTTAAGACTTAACCCTAAGACTTATCCCTGAGACTTAACCCTAAGACTTATCCCTGAGACTTAACCCTAAGACTTATCCCCAAACCTTAACCTTAAGACTTATTATTAAGATTTATATTTAAGACTGAATCTTAAGACATAATACTAAGGCTTAACCTTAAGACTTATCCCTAAGACTTAACCCTGAGAATTTAATATAAGACTGAACCTTAGGATGTAACCCTAAGACTTAACACTATAACTTAACCGAAGACAACACTAAGACTTAAATTTAAGACTAAACTTTTAGACTTAACCCTAAGACGTAAACTTAAGAATTAAACATAAATCTTAACCCTGACACTTAACCCTAAGACGTATCCCAAAGACTTAAATTTAAGACTTAAACCTAAGACTCAAACCCTAGGACTTAAGATTTAACCTTAAGACTTAACACAAAGATTTAACCCTAAGATTTAGATTTATGAGTTAACCTTAAGACTTAATCCTAAGACTTAACACTAAGACTTAACCTTAAGACATAACCATAACACTTAAATCTAAGACTTAACCTTAACACTTAACCGTAAGACATAACCTTAAGATTTAACGCTAAGACTCAAATTTACGCCTTATCCTTAAGGCTTAACCCTAAGACTTAAATTTAGGTCTTAACCTTAACAGTTAACCCTAAGACTTAACCCTGAGACTTAAACCTAAGACTTAACCCTAAGACATAACCCTGAGACTTAACCTTAAGACTTAACCTTAAAACTTAACCCTAGGACTTGAATTTAAGACTTAACCTTAAGACTTATCCCTAAGACTTAACCCTGAGACTTAAACCTAATACTTAATCTTAGAGACTTAACCCTTAGACTTAACCTTAAGACTTAACCCTAACACTTATAATTAAGACTTAACCTTAAGACTTAACCTTGTGACTTAACCTTAAAAACTAAACCTGAGACTTAACCCTAAGACTTAAACTTAAAACTTAACCCTAAGACTTAACCCTATGATTTAAACCTAAGACTTAACTTAAACATAAGACTTAACCCTAAGGCATAACCCTGAGACTTAACCCTACGACTGAACCCTAAGACTAAACCCTAAGACTTAACCTTAAGACTTAACCCTAAGTCTTAACCCTGAGATTAACCGTGAGACTTAACCCAAGGATTTATCCCCAAGACTTAAAATTAAGACTTAAACTTATGACATAACCATAAGAGTTAACCCTGAGATTAAATCTTATGACTTTAACCCTAAGACTTAATATTAATACTTAACCTTAAGACAACACCCTAAGACTTAACCCTAAGACAATAAACCTAAGACGTAACCTTAAATACTTAACTCTAAGTCTTAACCTTAAGACTTAACCCTAAGACATAACTCTAAGACTTAATCTTAAGTCTTAACCTTAAGACCTAACCCTAAGATTTAACCTTAAGACGTGATCTTTAGGACATAACCCTAAGAATTAACCCTAAGACTTAAATTTAATACTTAACCCTAAGACTTAATCCTAAGACATAACCCTGAGACTGAAACCTAAGACTTAACCTTAATGCTTAACCCTAAGTCATAACCCTGAGACTTAACATTGAAACTTAGCCTTGAAACTTAACCCTGAGACTTAACCCTAAGCCATATCCCCAAGACTTAACTCTAAGACGTAAACCTAAGACTCAATCCATAAGACTTAACCTTAAGACTTAACCCTAAGTCTCAGCCTTAAGACAGAACCTTACGACTTAACCCTGGGACTTAACCTTGAGACCTTACCTTGAGCCTTAACCCTGAGACTTATCCCTAAGACTTAACCATGAGACTTAACCTTCAGATTTACCGTTAAGTCTTAACTACAAGACTAAACCTTAAAACATAACCTTAAGACTTAACCGTAAGACATAAACCTGAGACTTAACCCTAAGACTTAACTAGAAGACTTAACCCTAAAACTTAACCTTAAGACTTAACCATAAAAATTAAGCCTAAGACTTAACCCTAAAACTTAACCGTAAGGCTCAACCTTAAGACTTGACGTTAAGACTTAAGTTTAAGACTTAACCTTAATACTTTACCCTAAGACGTAAGCCAAAAACTTAACCCTAAGACTTAACCCTAAAGACTTAACTATAAGACTTAACCCTAAGTCTTAACCTTAAGACCTAACTTTAATATTCAAACTTAACACTTAACCTTAGGAGTTAACCCTTAGACTTAACCTTATAACTTAACCCTAAGACATAACATTAAGAGGTAACCATAAGACTTAACTGTAAGACTTAACCTGACACTTAACATTAAGACTTAACCCTAAGAAACAATCCTAAAACTTAACCCTAAGGATTAACATAATGACTTCACCTTAAGACTTGATCCTAAGACTTCACCTTAAGACTTATCCCTAAGACATAACCCTAAGACTTAAATTTACGACTTAACCATAAGACTTAACCCTAAGACTTATCCCTAAGACATAACCCTAAGACTTAAATTTACGACTTAACCACAAGACTTAACCCTAAGACTTAATACTAATACTTAACCTAAGACTTAACCCTGAGACTTAACCTTAAGACTTAACCCTAAGATTTAACCTTAAGACTTAACCCTAAGACTTATCCCTGAGACTTAACCCTAAGACTTATCCCTGAGACTTAACCCTAAGACTTATCCCCAAACCTTAACCTTAAGACTTATTATTAAGATTTAAATTTAAGACTGAATCTTAAGACATAATACTAAGGCTTAACCTTAAGACTTATCCCTAAGACTTAACCCTGAGAATTTAATATAAGACTGAACCTTAGGATGTAACCCTAAGACTTAACACTATAACTTAACCGAAGACAACACTAAGACTTAAATTTAAGACTAAACTTTTAGACTTAACCCTAAGACGTAAACTTAAGAATTAAACATAAATCTTAACCCTGACACTTAACCCTAAGACGTATCCCAAAGACTTAAATTTAAGACTTAAACCTAAGACTCAAACCCTAGGACTTAAGATTTAACCTTAAGACTTAACACAAAGATTTAACCCTAAGATTTAGATTTATGAGTTAACCTTAAGACTTAATCCTAAGACTTAACACTAAGACTTAACCTTAAGACATAACCATAACACTTAAATCTAAGACTTAACCTTAACACTTAACCGTAAGACATAACCTTAAGATTTAACGCTAAGACTCAAATTTACGTCTTATCCTTAAGGCTTAACCCTAAGACTTAAATTTAGGTCTTAACCTTAACAGTTAACCCTAAGACTTAACCCTGAGACTTAAACCTAAGACTTAACCCTAAGACATAACCCTGAGACTTAACCTTAAGACTTAACCTTAAAACTTAACCCTAGGACTTGAATTTAAGACTTAACCTTAAGACTTATCCCTAAGACTTAACCCTGAGACTTAAACCTAATACTTAATCTTAGAGACTTAACCCTTAGACTTAACCTTAAGACTTAACCCTAACACTTATAATTAAGACTTAACCTTAAGACTTAACCTTGTGACTTAACCTTAAAAACTAAACCTGAGACTTAACCCTAAGACTTAAACTTAAAACTTAACCCTAAGACTTAACCCTATGATTTAAACCTAAGACTTAACTTAAACATAAGACTTAACCCTAAGGCATAACCCTGAGACTTAACCCTACGACTGAACCCTAAGACTAAACCCTAAGACTTAACCTTAAGACTTAACCCTAAGTCTTAACCCTGAGATTAACCGTGAGACTTAACCCAAGGATTTATCCCCAAGACTTGAAATTAAGACTTAAACTTATGACATAACCATAAGAGTTAACCCTGAGATTAAATCTTATGACTTTAACCCTAAGACTTAATATTAATACTTAACCTTAAGACAACACCCTAAGACTTAACCCTAAGACAATAAACCTAAGACGTAACCTTAAATACTTAACTCTAAGTCTTAACCTTAAGACTTAACCCTAAGACATAACTCTAAGACTTAATCTTAAGTCTTAACCTTAAGACCTAACCCTAAGATTTAACCTTAAGACGTGATCTTTAGGACATAACCCTAAGAATTAACCCTAAGACTTAAATTTAATACTTAACCCTAAGACTTAATCCTAAGACATAACCCTGAGACTGAAACCTAAGACTTAACCTTAATGCTTAACCCTAAGTCATAACCCTGAGACTTAACATTGAAACTTAGCCTTGAAACTTAACCCTGAGACTTAACCCTAAGCCATATCCCCAAGACTTAACTCTAAGACGTAAACCTAAGACTCAATCCATAAGACTTAACCTTAAGACTTAACCCTAAGTCTCAGCCTTAAGACAGAACCTTACGACTTAACCCTGGGACTTAACCTTGAGACCTTACCTTGAGCCTTAACCCTGAGACTTATCCCTAAGACTTAACCATGAGACTTAACCTTCAGATTTACCGTTAAGTCTTAACTACAAGACTAAACCTTAAAACATAACCTTAAGACTTAACCGTAAGACATAAACCTGAGACTTAACCCTAAGACTTAACTAGAAGACTTAACCCTAAAACTTAACCTTAAGACTTAACCATAAAAATTAAGCCTAAGACTTAACCCTAAAACTTAACCTTAAGGCTCAACCTTAAGACTTGACGTTAAGACTTAAGTTTAAGACTTAACCTTAATACTTTACCCTAAGACGTAAGCCAAAAACTTAACCCTAAGACTTAACCCTAAAGACTTAACTATAAGACTTAACCCTAAGTCTTAACCTTAAGACCTAACTTTAATATTCAAACTTAACACTTAACCTTAGGAGTTAACCCTTAGACTTAACCTTATAACTTAACCCTAAGACATAACATTAAGAGGTAACCATAAGACTTAACTGTAAGACTTAACCTGACACTTAACATTAAGACTTAACCCTAAGAAACAATCCTAAAACTTAACCCTAAGGATTAACATAATGACTTCACCTTAAGACTTGATCCTAAGACTTCACCTTAAGACTTATCCCTAAGACATAACCCTAAGACTTAAATTTACGACTTAACCACAAGACTTAACCCTAAGACTTAATACTAATACTTAACCTAAGACTTAACCCTGAGACTTAACCTTAAGACTTAACCCTAAGATTTAACCTTAAGACTTAACCCTAAGACTTATCCCTGAGACTTAACCCTAAGACTTATCCCTGAGACTTAACCCTAAGACTTATCCCCAAACCTTAACCTTAAGACTTATTATTAAGATTTAAATTTAAGACTGAATCTTAAGACATAATACTAAGGCTTAACCTTAAGACTTATCCCTAAGACTTAACCCTGAGAATTTAATATAAGACTGAACCTTAGGATGTAACCCTAAGACTTAACACTATAACTTAACCGAAGACAACACTAAGACTTAAATTTAAGACTAAACTTTTAGACTTAACCCTAAGACGTAAACTTAAGAATTAAACATAAATCTTAACCCTGACACTTAACCCTAAGACGTATCCCAAAGACTTAAATTTAAGACTTAAACCTAAGACTCAAACCCTAGGACTTAAGATTTAACCTTAAGACTTAACACAAAGATTTAACCCTAAGATTTAGATGTATGAGTTAACCTTAAGACTTAATCCTAAGACTTAACACTAAGACTTAACCTTAAGACATAACCATAACACTTAAATCTAAGACTTAACCTTAACACTTAACCGTAAGACATAACCTTAAGATTTAACGCTAAGACTCAAATTTACGTCTTATCCTTAAGGCTTAACCCTAAGACTTAAATTTAGGTCTTAACCTTAACAGTTAACCCTAAGACTTAACCCTGAGACTTAAACCTAAGACTTAACCCTAAGACATAACCCTGAGACTTAACCTTAAGACTTAACCTTAAAACTTAACCCTAGGACTTGAATTTAAGACTTAACCTTAAGACTTATCCCTAAGACTTAACCCTGAGACTTAAACCTAATACTTAATCTTAGAGACTTAACCCTTAGACTTAACCTTAAGACTTAACCCTAACACTTATAATTAAGACTTAACCTTAAGACTTAACCTTGTGACTTAACCTTAAAAACTAAACCTGAGACTTAACCCTAAGACTTAAACTTAAAACTTAACCCTAAGACTTAACCCTATGATTTAAACCTAAGACTTAACTTAAACATAAGACTTAACCCTAAGGCATAACCCTGAGACTTAACCCTACGACTGAACCCTAAGACTAAACCCTAAGACTTAACCTTAAGACTTAACCCTAAGTCTTAACCCTGAGATTAACCGTGAGACTTAACCCAAAGATTTATCCCCAAGACTTAAAATTAAGACTTAAACTTATGACATAGCCATAAGAGTTAACCCTGAGATTAAATCTTATGACTTTAACCCTAAGACTTAATATTAATACTTAACCTTAAGACAACACCCTAAGACTTAACCCTAAGACAATAAACCTAAGACGTAACCTTAAATACTTAACTCTAAGTCTTAACCTTAAGACTTAACCCTAAGACATAACTCTAAGACTTAATCTTAAGTCTTAACCTTAAGACCTAACCCTAAGATTTAACCTTAAGACGTGATCTTTAGGACATAACCCTAAGAATTAACCCTAAGACTTAAATTTAATACTTAACCCTAAGACTTAATCCTAAGACATAACCCTGAGACTGAAACCTAAGACTTAACCTTAATGCTTAACCCTAAGTCATAACCCTGAGACTTAACATTGAAACTTAGCCTTGAAACTTAACCCTGAGACTTAACCCTAAGCCATATCCCCAAGACTTAACTCTAAGACGTAAACCTAAGACTCAATCCATAAGACTTAACCTTAAGACTTAACCCTAAGTCTCAGCCTTAAGACAGAACCTTACGACTTAACCCTGGGACTTAACCTTGAGACCTTACCTTGAGCCTTAACCCTGAGACTTATCCCTAAGACTTAACCATGAGACTTAACCTTCAGATTTACCGTTAAGTCTTAACTACAAGACTAAACCTTAAAACATAACCTTAAGACTTAACCGTAAGACATAAACCTGAGACTTAACCCTAAGACTTAACTAGAAGACTTAACCCTAAAACTTAACCTTAAGACTTAACCATAAAAATTAAGCCTAAGACTTAACCCTAAAACTTAACCGTAAGGCTCAACCTTAAGACTTGACGTTAAGACTTAAGTTTAAGACTTAACCTTAATACTTTACCCTAAGACGTAAGCCAAAAACTTAACCCTAAGACTTAACCCTAAAGACTTAACTATAAGACTTAACCCTAAGTCTTAACCTTAAGACCTAACTTTAATATTCAAACTTAACACTTAACCTTAGGAGTTAACCCTTAGACTTAACCTTATAACTTAACCCTAAGACATAACATTAAGAGGTAACCATAAGACTTAACTGTAAGACTTAACCTGACACTTAACATTAAGACTTAACCCTAAGAAACAATCCTAAAACTTAACCCTAAGGATTAACATAATGACTTCACCTTAAGACTTGATCCTAAGACTTCACCTTAAGACTTATCCCTAAGACATAACCCTAAGACTTAAATTTACGACTTAACCATAAGACTTAACCCTAAGACTTATCCCTAAGACATAACCCTAAGACTTAAATTTAGGACTTAACCACAAGACTTAACCCTAAGACTTAATACTAATACTTAACCTAAGACTTAACCCTGAGACTTAACCTTAAGACTTAACCCTAAGATTTAACCTTAAGACTTAACCCTAAGACTTATCCCTGAGACTTAACCCTAAGACTTATCCCTGAGACTTAACCCTAAGACTTATCCCCAAACCTTAACCTTAAGACTTATTATTAAGATTTATATTTAAGACTGAATCTTAAGACATAATACTAAGGCTTAACCTTAAGACTTATCCCTAAGACTTAACCCTGAGAATTTAATATAAGACTGAACCTTAGGATGTAACCCTAAGACTTAACACTATAACTTAACCGAAGACAACACTAAGACTTAAATTTAAGACTAAACTTTTAGACTTAACCCTAAGACGTAAACTTAAGAATTAAACATAAATCTTAACCCTGACACTTAACCCTAAGACGTATCCCAAAGACTTAAATTTAAGACTTAAACCTAAGACTCAAACCCTAGGACTTAAGATTTAACCTTAAGACTTAACACAAAGATTTAACCCTAAGATTTAGATTTATGAGTTAACCTTAAGACTTAATCCTAAGACTTAACACTAAGACTTAACCTTAAGACATAACCATAACACTTAAATCTAAGACTTAACCTTAACACTTAACCGTAAGACATAACCTTAAGATTTAACGCTAAGACTCAAATTTACGTCTTATCCTTAAGGCTTAACCCTAAGACTTAAATTTAGGTCTTAACCTTAACAGTTAACCCTAAGACTTAACCCTGAGACTTAAACCTAAGACTTAACCCTAAGACATAACCCTGAGACTTAACCTTAAGACTTAACCTTAAAACTTAACCCTAGGACTTGAATTTAAGACTTAACCTTAAGACTTATCCCTAAGACTTAACCCTGAGACTTAAACCTAATACTTAATCTTAGAGACTTAACCCTTAGACTTAACCTTAAGACTTAACCCTAACACTTATAATTAAGACTTAACCTTAAGACTTAACCTTGTGACTTAACCTTAAAAACTAAACCTGAGACTTAACCCTAAGACTTAAACTTAAAACTTAACCCTAAGACTTAACCCTATGATTTAAACCTAAGACTTAACTTAAACATAAGACTTAACCCTAAGGCATAACCCTGAGACTTAACCCTACGACTGAACCCTAAGACTAAACCCTAAGACTTAACCTTAAGACTTAACCCTAAGTCTTAACCCTGAGATTAACCGTGAGACTTAACCCAAAGATTTATCCCCAAGACTTAAAATTAAGACTTAAACTTATGACATAGCCATAAGAGTTAACCCTGAGATTAAATCTTATGACTTTAACCCTAAGACTTAATATTAATACTTAACCTTAAGACAACACCCTAAGACTTAACCCTAAGACAATAAACCTAAGACGTAACCTTAAATACTTAACTCTAAGTCTTAACCTTAAGACTTAACCCTAAGACATAACTCTAAGACTTAATCTTAAGTCTTAACCTTAAGACCTAACCCTAAGATTTAACCTTAAGACGTGATCTTTAGGACATAACCCTAAGAATTAACCCTAAGACTTAAATTTAATACTTAACCCTAAGACTTAATCCTAAGACATAACCCTGAGACTGAAACCTAAGACTTAACCTTAATGCTTAACCCTAAGTCATAACCCTGAGACTTAACATTGAAACTTAGCCTTGAAACTTAACCCTGAGACTTAACCCTAAGCCATATCCCCAAGACTTAACTCTAAGACGTAAACCTAAGACTCAATCCATAAGACTTAACCTTAAGACTTAACCCTAAGTCTCAGCCTTAAGACAGAACCTTACGACTTAACCCTGGGACTTAACCTTGAGACCTTACCTTGAGCCTTAACCCTGAGACTTATCCCTAAGACTTAACCATGAGACTTAACCTTCAGATTTACCGTTAAGTCTTAACTACAAGACTAAACCTTAAAACATAACCTTAAGACTTAACCGTAAGACATAAACCTGAGACTTAACCCTAAGACTTAACTAGAAGACTTAACCCTAAAACTTAACCTTAAGACTTAACCATAAAAATTAAGCCTAAGACTTAACCCTAAAACTTAACCGTAAGGCTCAACCTTAAGACTTGACGTTAAGACTTAAGTTTAAGACTTAACCTTAATACTTTACCCTAAGACGTAAGCCAAAAACTTAACCCTAAGACTTAACCCTAAAGACTTAACTATAAGACTTAACCCTAAGTCTTAACCTTAAGACCTAACTTTAATATTCAAACTTAACACTTAACCTTAGGAGTTAACCCTTAGACTTAACCTTATAACTTAACCCTAAGACATAACATTAAGAGGTAACCATAAGACTTAACTGTAAGACTTAACCTGACACTTAACATTAAGACTTAACCCTAAGAAACAATCCTAAAACTTAACCCTAAGGATTAACATAATGACTTCACCTTAAGACTTGATCCTAAGACTTCACCTTAAGACTTATCCCTAAGACATAACCCTAAGACTTAAATTTACGACTTAACCATAAGACTTAACCCTAAGACTTATCCCTAAGACATAACCCTAAGACTTAAATTTAGGACTTAACCACAAGACTTAACCCTAAGACTTAATACTAATACTTAACCTAAGACTTAACCCTGAGACTTAACCTTAAGACTTAACCCTAAGATTTAACCTTAAGACTTAACCCTAAGACTTATCCCTGAGACTTAACCCTAAGACTTATCCCTGAGACTTAACCCTAAGACTTATCCCCAAACCTTAACCTTAAGACTTATTATTAAGATTTATATTTAAGACTGAATCTTAAGACATAATACTAAGGCTTAACCTTAAGACTTATCCCTAAGACTTAACCCTGAGAATTTAATATAAGACTGAACCTTAGGATGTAACCCTAAGACTTAACACTATAACTTAACCGAAGACAACACTAAGACTTAAATTTAAGACTAAACTTTTAGACTTAACCCTAAGACGTAAACTTAAGAATTAAACATAAATCTTAACCCTGACACTTAACCCTAAGACGTATCCCAAAGACTTAAATTTAAGACTTAAACCTAAGACTCAAACCCTAGGACTTAAGATTTAACCTTAAGACTTAACACAAAGATTTAACCCTAAGATTTAGATTTATGAGTTAACCTTAAGACTTAATCCTAAGACTTAACACTAAGACTTAACCTTAAGACATAACCATAACACTTAAATCTAAGACTTAACCTTAACACTTAACCGTAAGACATAACCTTAAGATTTAACGCTAAGACTCAAATTTACGTCTTATCCTTAAGGCTTAACCCTAAGACTTAAATTTAGGTCTTAACCTTAACAGTTAACCCTAAGACTTAACCCTGAGACTTAAACCTAAGACTTAACCCTAAGACATAACCCTGAGACTTAACCTTAAGACTTAACCTTAAAACTTAACCCTAGGACTTGAATTTAAGACTTAACCTTAAGACTTATCCCTAAGACTTAACCCTGAGACTTAAACCTAATACTTAATCTTAGAGACTTAACCCTTAGACTTAACCTTAAGACTTAACCCTAACACTTATAATTAAGACTTAACCTTAAGACTTAACCTTGTGACTTAACCTTAAAAACTAAACCTGAGACTTAACCCTAAGACTTAAACTTAAAACTTAACCCTAAGACTTAACCCTATGATTTAAACCTAAGACTTAACTTAAACATAAGACTTAACCCTAAGGCATAACCCTGAGACTTAACCCTACGACTGAACCCTAAGACTAAACCCTAAGACTTAACCTTAAGACTTAACCCTAAGTCTTAACCCTGAGATTAACCGTGAGACTTAACCCAAAGATTTATCCCCAAGACTTAAAATTAAGACTTAAACTTATGACATAGCCATAAGAGTTAACCCTGAGATTAAATCTTATGACTTTAACCCTAAGACTTAATATTAATACTTAACCTTAAGACAACACCCTAAGACTTAACCCTAAGACAATAAACCTAAGACGTAACCTTAAATACTTAACTCTAAGTCTTAACCTTAAGACTTAACCCTAAGACATAACTCTAAGACTTAATCTTAAGTCTTAACCTTAAGACCTAACCCTAAGATTTAACCTTAAGACGTGATCTTTAGGACATAACCCTAAGAATTAACCCTAAGACTTAAATTTAATACTTAACCCTAAGACTTAACCCTAAGACTTAATCCTAAGACATAACCCTGAGACTGAAACCTAAGACTTAACCTTAATGCTTAACCCTAAGTCATAACCCTGAGACTTAACATTGAAACTTAGCCTTGAAACTTCACCCTGAGACTTAACCCTAAGCCATATCCCAAGACTTAACTCTAAGACGTAAACCTAAGACTCAATCCATAAGACTTAACCTTAAGACTTAACCCTAAGTCTCAGCCTTAAGACAGAACCTTACGACTTAACCCTGGGACTTAACCTTGAGACCTTACCTTGAGCCTTAACCCTGAGACTTATCCCTAAGACTTAACCATGAGACTTAACCTTCAGATTTACCGTTAAGTCTTAACTACAAGACTAAACCTTAAAACATAACCTTAAGACTTAACCGTAAGACATAAACCTGAGACTTAACCCTAAGACTTAACTAGAAGACTTAACCCTAAAACTTAACCTTAAGACTTAACCATAAAAATTAAGCCTAAGACTTAACCCTAAAACTTAACCTTAAGGCTCAACCTTAAGACTTGACGTTAAGACTTAAGTTTAAGACTTAACCTTAATACTTTACCCTAAGACGTAAGCCAAAAACTTAACCCTAAGACTTAACCCTAAAGACTTAACTATAAGACTTAACCCTAAGTCTTAACCTTAAGACCTAACTTTAATATTCAAACTTAACACTTAACCTTAGGAGTTAACCCTTAGACTTAACCTTATAACTTAACCCTAAGACATAACATTAAGAGGTAACCATAAGACTTAACTGTAAGACTTAACCTGACACTTAACATTAAGACTTAACCCTAAGAAACAATCCTAAAACTTAACCCTAAGGATTAACATAATGACTTCACCTTAAGACTTGATCCTAAGACTTCACCTTAAGACTTATCCCTAAGACATAACCCTAAGACTTAAATTTACGACTTAACCACAAGACTTAACCCTAAGACTTAATACTAATACTTAACCTAAGACTTAACCCTGAGACTTAACCTTAAGACTTAACCCTAAGATTTAACCTTAAGACTTAACCCTAAGACTTATCCCTGAGACTTAACCCTAAGACTTATCCCTGAGACTTAACCCTAAGACTTATCCCCAAACCTTAACCTTAAGACTTATTATTAAGATTTAAATTTAAGACTGAATCTTAAGACATAATACTAAGGCTTAACCTTAAGACTTATCCCTAAGACTTAACCCTGAGAATTTAATATAAGACTGAACCTTAGGATGTAACCCTAAGACTTAACACTATAACTTAACCGAAGACAACACTAAGACTTAAATTTAAGACTAAACTTTTAGACTTAACCCTAAGACGTAAACTTAAGAATTAAACATAAATCTTAACCCTGACACTTAACCCTAAGACGTATCCCAAAGACTTAAATTTAAGACTTAAACCTAAGACTCAAACCCTAGGACTTAAGATTTAACCTTAAGACTTAACACAAAGATTTAACCCTAAGATTTAGATTTATGAGTTAACCTTAAGACTTAATCCTAAGACTTAACACTAAGACTTAACCTTAAGACATAACCATAACACTTAAATCTAAGACTTAACCTTAACACTTAACCGTAAGACATAACCTTAAGATTTAACGCTAAGACTCAAATTTACGTCTTATCCTTAAGGCTTAACCCTAAGACTTAAATTTAGGTCTTAACCTTAACAGTTAACCCTAAGACTTAACCCTGAGACTTAAACCTAAGACTTAACCCTAAGACATAACCCTGAGACTTAACCTTAAGACTTAACCTTAAAACTTAACCCTAGGACTTGAATTTAAGACTTAACCTTAAGACTTATCCCTAAGACTTAACCCTGAGACTTAAACCTAATACTTAATCTTAGAGACTTAACCCTTAGACTTAACCTTAAGACTTAACCCTAACACTTATAATTAAGACTTAACCTTAAGACTTAACCTTGTGACTTAACCTTAAAAACTAAACCTGAGACTTAACCCTAAGACTTAAACTTAAAACTTAACCCTAAGACTTAACCCTATGATTTAAACCTAAGACTTAACTTAAACATAAGACTTAACCCTAAGGCATAACCCTGAGACTTAACCCTACGACTGAACCCTAAGACTAAACCCTAAGACTTAACCTTAAGACTTAACCCTAAGTCTTAACCCTGAGATTAACCGTGAGACTTAACCCAAAGATTTATCCCCAAGACTTAAAATTAAGACTTAAACTTATGACATAGCCATAAGAGTTAACCCTGAGATTAAATCTTATGACTTTAACCCTAAGACTTAATATTAATACTTAACCTTAAGACAACACCCTAAGACTTAACCCTAAGACAATAAACCTAAGACGTAACCTTAAATACTTAACTCTAAGTCTTAACCTTAAGACTTAACCCTAAGACATAACTCTAAGACTTAATCTTAAGTCTTAACCTTAAGACCTAACCCTAAGATTTAACCTTAAGACGTGATCTTTAGGACATAACCCTAAGAATTAACCCTAAGACTTAAATTTAATACTTAACCCTAAGACTTAACCCTAAGACATAACCCTGAGACTGAAACCTAAGACTTAACCTTAATGCTTAACCCTAAGTCATAACCCTGAGACTTAACATTGAAACTTAGCCTTGAAACTTAACCCTGAGACTTAACCCTAAGCCATATCCCCAAGACTTAACTCTAAGACGTAAACCTAAGACTCAATCCATAAGACTTAACCTTAAGACTTAACCCTAAGTCTCAGCCTTAAGACAGAACCTTACGACTTAACCCTGGGACTTAACCTTGAGACCTTACCTTGAGCCTTAACCCTGAGACTTATCCCTAAGACTTAACCATGAGACTTAACCTTCAGATTTACCGTTAAGTCTTAACTACAAGACTAAACCTTAAAACATAACCTTAAGACTTAACCGTAAGACATAAACCTGAGACTTAACCCTAAGACTTGACTAGAAGACTTAACCCTAAAACTTAACCTTAAGACTTAACCATAAAAATTAAGCCTAAGACTTAACCCTAAAACTTAACCTTAAGGCTCAACCTTAAGACTTGACGTTAAGACTTAAGTTTAAGACTTAACCTTAATACTTTACCCTAAGACGTAAGCCAAAAACTTAACCCTAAGACTTAACCCTAAAGACTTAACTATAAGACTTAACCCTAAGTCTTAACCTTAAGACCTAACTTTAATATTCAAACTTAACACTTAACCTTAGGAGTTAACCCTTAGACTTAACCTTATAACTTAACCCTAAGACATAACATTAAGAGGTAACCATAAGACTTAACTGTAAGACTTAACCTGACACTTAACATTAAGACTTAACCCTAAGAAACAATCCTAAAACTTAACCCTAAGGATTAACATAATGACTTCGCCTTAAGACTTGATCCTAAGACTTCACCTTAAGACTTATCCCTAAGACATAACCCTAAGACTTAAATTTACGACTTAACCACAAGACTTAACCCTAAGACTTAATACTAATACTTAACCTAAGACTTAACCCTGAGACTTAACCTTAAGACTTAACCCTAAGATTTAACCTTAAGACTTAACCCTAAGACTTATCCCTGAGACTTAACCCTAAGACTTATCCCTGAGACTTAACCCTAAGACTTATCCCCAAACCTTAACCTTAAGACTTATTATTAAGATTTAAATTTAAGACTGAATCTTAAGACATAATACTAAGGCTTAACCTTAAGACTTATCCCTAAGACTTAACCCTGAGAATTTAATATAAGACTGAACCTTAGGATGTAACCCTAAGACTTAACACTATAACTTAACCGAAGACAACACTAAGACTTAAATTTAAGACTAAACTTTTAGACTTAACCCTAAGACGTAAACTTAAGAATTAAACATAAATCTTAACCCTGACACTTAACCCTAAGACGTATCCCAAAGACTTAAATTTAAGACTTAAACCTAAGACTCAAACCCTAGGACTTAAGATTTAACCTTAAGACTTAACACAAAGATTTAACCCTAAGATTTAGATGTATGAGTTAACCTTAAGACTTAATCCTAAGACTTAACACTAAGACTTAACCTTAAGACATAACCGTAACACTTAAATCTAAGACTTAACCTTAACACTTAACCGTAAGACATAACCTTAAGATTTAACGCTAAGACTCAAATTTACGTCTTATCCTTAAGGCTTAACCCTAAGACTTAAATTTAGGTCTTAACCTTAACAGTTAACCCTAAGACTTAACCCTGAGACTTAAACCTAAGACTTAACCCTAAGACATAACCCTGAGACTTAACCTTAAGACTTAACCTTAAAACTTAACCCTAGGACTTGAATTTAAGACTTAACCTTAAGACTTATCCCTAAGACTTAACCCTGAGACTTAAACCTAATACTTAATCTTAGAGACTTAACCCTTAGACTTAACATTAAGACTTAACCCTAACACTTATAATTAAGACTTAACCTTGTGACTTAACCTTAAAAACTAAACCTGAGACTTAACCCTAAGACTTAAACTTAAAACTTAACCCTAAGACTTAACCCTATGATTTAAACCTAAGACTTAACTTAAACATAAGACTTAACCCTAAGGCATAACCCTGAGACTTAACCCTACGACTGAACCCTAAGACTAAACCCTAAGACTTAACCTTAAGACTTAACCCTAAGTCTTAACCCTGAGATTAACCGTGAGACTTAACCCAAAGATTTATCCCCAAGACTTAAAATTAAGACTTAAACTTATGACATAGCCATAAGAGTTAACCCTGAGATTAAATCTTATGACTTTAACCCTAAGACTTAATATTAATACTTAACCTTAAGACAACACCCTAAGACTTAACCCTAAGACAATAAACCTAAGACGTAACCTTAAATACTTAACTCTAAGTCTTAACCTTAAGACTTAACCCTAAGACATAACTCTAAGACTTAATCTTAAGTCTTAACCTTAAGACCTAACCCTAAGATTTAACCTTAAGACGTGATCTTTAGGACATAACCCTAAGAATTAACCCTAAGACTTAAATTTAATACTTAACCCTAAGACTTAATCCTAAGACATAACCCTGAGACTGAAACCTAAGACTTAACCTTAATGCTTAACCCTAAGTCATAACCCTGAGACTTAACATTGAAACTTAGCCTTGAAACTTAACCCTGAGACTTAACCCTAAGCCATATCCCCAAGACTTAACTCTAAGATGTAAACCTAAGACTCAATCCATAAGACTTAACCTTAAGACTTAACCCTAAGTCTCAGCCTTAAGACAGAACCTTACGACTTAACCCTGGGACTTAACCTTGAGACCTTACCTTGAGCCTTAACCCTGAGACTTATCCCTAAGACTTAACCATGAGACTTAACCTTCAGATTTACCGTTAAGTCTTAACTACAAGACTAAACCTTAAAACATAACCTTAAGACTTAACCGTAAGACATAAACCTGAGACTTAACCCTAAGACTTAACTAGAAGACTTAACCCTAAAACTTAACCTTAAGACTTAACCATAAAAATTAAGCCTAAGACTTAACCCTAAAACTTAACCTTAAGGCTCAACCTTAAGACTTGACGTTAAGACTTAAGTTTAAGACTTAACCTTAATACTTTACCCTAAGACGTAAGCCAAAAACTTAACCCTAAGACTTAACCCTAAAGACTTAACTATAAGACTTAACCCTAAGTCTTAACCTTAAGACCTAACTTTAATATTCAAACTTAACACTTAACCTTAGGAGTTAACCCTTAGACTTAACCTTATAACTTAACCCTAAGACATAACATTAAGAGGTAACCATAAGACTTAACTGTAAGACTTAACCTGACACTTAACATTAAGACTTAACCCTAAGAAACAATCCTAAAACTTAACCCTAAGGATTAACATAATGACTTCACCTTAAGACTTGATCCTAAGACTTCACCTTAAGACTTATCCCTAAGACATAACCCTAAGACTTAAATTTACGACTTAACCACAAGACTTAACCCTAAGACTTAATACTAATACTTAACCTAAGACTTAACCCTGAGACTTAACCTTAAGACTTAACCCTAAGATTTAACCTTAAGACTTAACCCTAAGACTTATCCCTGAGACTTAACCCTAAGACTTATCCCTGAGACTTAACCCTAAGACTTATCCCCAAACCTTAACCTTAAGACTTATTATTAAGATTTAAATTTAAGACTGAATCTTAAGACATAATACTAAGGCTTAACCTTAAGACTTATCCCTAAGACTTAACCCTGAGAATTTAATATAAGACTGAACCTTAGGATGTAACCCTAAGACTTAACACTATAACTTAACCGAAGACAACACTAAGACTTAAATTTAAGACTAAACTTTTAGACTTAACCCTAAGACGTAAACTTAAGAATTAAACATAAATCTTAACCCTGACACTTAACCCTAAGACGTATCCCAAAGACTTAAATTTAAGACTTAAACCTAAGACTCAAACCCTAGGACTTAAGATTTAACCTTAAGACTTAACACAAAGATTTAACCCTAAGATTTAGATTTATGAGTTAACCTTAAGACTTAATCCTAAGACTTAACACTAAGACTTAACCTTAAGACATAACCATAACACTTAAATCTAAGACTTAACCTTAACACTTAACCGTAAGACATAACCTTAAGATTTAACGCTAAGACTCAAATTTACGTCTTATCCTTAAGGCTTAACCCTAAGACTTAAATTTAGGTCTTAACCTTAACAGTTAACCCTAAGACTTAACCCTGAGACTTAAACCTAAGACTTAACCCTAAGACATAACCCTGAGACTTAACCTTAAGACTTAACCTTAAAACTTAACCCTAGGACTTGAATTTAAGACTTAACCTTAAGACTTATCCCTAAGACTTAACCCTGAGACTTAAACCTAATACTTAATCTTAGAGACTTAACCCTTAGACTTAACCTTAAGACTTAACCCTAACACTTATAATTAAGACTTAACCTTAAGACTTAACCTTGTGACTTAACCTTAAAAACTAAACCTGAGACTTAACCCTAAGACTTAAACTTAAAACTTAACCCTAAGACTTAACCCTATGATTTAAACCTAAGACTTAACTTAAACATAAGACTTAACCCTAAGGCATAACCCTGAGACTTAACCCTACGACTGAACCCTAAGACTAAACCCTAAGACTTAACCTTAAGACTTAACCCTAAGTCTTAACCCTGAGATTAACCGTGAGACTTAACCCAAAGATTTATCCCCAAGACTTAAAATTAAGACTTAAACTTATGACATAGCCATAAGAGTTAACCCTGAGATTAAATCTTATGACTTTAACCCTAAGACTTAATATTAATACTTAACCTTAAGACAACACCCTAAGACTTAACCCTAAGACAATAAACCTAAGACGTAACCTTAAATACTTAACTCTAAGTCTTAACCTTAAGACTTAACCCTAAGACATAACTCTAAGACTTAATCTTAAGTCTTAACCTTAAGACCTAACCCTAAGATTTAACCTTAAGACGTGATCTTTAGGACATAACCCTAAGAATTAACCCTAAGACTTAAATTTAATACTTAACCCTAAGACTTAACCCTAAGACTTAATCCTAAGACATAACCCTGAGACTGAAACCTAAGACTTAACCTTAATGCTTAACCCTAAGTCATAACCCTGAGACTTAACATTGAAACTTAGCCTTGAAACTTCACCCTGAGACTTAACCCTAAGCCATATCCCAAGACTTAACTCTAAGACGTAAACCTAAGACTCAATCCATAAGACTTAACCTTAAGACTTAACCCTAAGTCTCAGCCTTAAGACAGAACCTTACGACTTAACCCTGGGACTTAACCTTGAGACCTTACCTTGAGCCTTAACCCTGAGACTTATCCCTAAGACTTAACCATGAGACTTAACCTTCAGATTTACCGTTAAGTCTTAACTACAAGACTAAACCTTAAAACATAACCTTAAGACTTAACCGTAAGACATAAACCTGAGACTTAACCCTAAGACTTAACTAGAAGACTTAACCCTAAAACTTAACCTTAAGACTTAACCATAAAAATTAAGCCTAAGACTTAACCCTAAAACTTAACCTTAAGGCTCAACCTTAAGACTTGACGTTAAGACTTAAGTTTAAGACTTAACCTTAATACTTTACCCTAAGACGTAAGCCAAAAACTTAACCCTAAGACTTAACCCTAAAGACTTAACTATAAGACTTAACCCTAAGTCTTAACCTTAAGACCTAACTTTAATATTCAAACTTAACACTTAACCTTAGGAGTTAACCCTTAGACTTAACCTTATAACTTAACCCTAAGACATAACATTAAGAGGTAACCATAAGACTTAACTGTAAGACTTAACCTGACACTTAACATTAAGACTTAACCCTAAGAAACAATCCTAAAACTTAACCCTAAGGATTAACATAATGACTTCACCTTAAGACTTGATCCTAAGACTTCACCTTAAGACTTATCCCTAAGACATAACCCTAAGACTTAAATTTACGACTTAACCATAAGACTTAACCCTAAGACTTATCCCTAAGACATAACCCTAAGACTTAAATTTAAGACTTAACCACAAGACTTAACCCTAAGACTTAATACTAATACTTAACCTAAGACTTAACCCTGAGACTTAACCTTAAGACTTAACCCTAAGATTTAACCTTAAGACTTAACCCTAAGACTTATCCCTGAGACTTAACCCTAAGACTTATCCCTGAGACTTAACCCTAAGACTTATCCCCAAACCTTAACCTTAAGACTTATTATTAAGATTTAAATTTAAGACTGAATCTTAAGACATAATACTAAGGCTTAACCTTAAGACTTATCCCTAAGACTTAACCCTGAGAATTTAATATAAGACTGAACCTTAGGATGTAACCCTAAGACTTAACACTATAACTTAACCGAAGACAACACTAAGACTTAAATTTAAGACTAAACTTTTAGACTTAACCCTAAGACGTAAACTTAAGAATTAAACATAAATCTTAACCCTGACACTTAACCCTAAGACGTATCCCAAAGACTTAAATTTAAGACTTAAACCTAAGACTCAAACCCTAGGACTTAAGATTTAACCTTAAGACTTAACACAAAGATTTAACCCTAAGATTTAGATTTATGAGTTAACCTTAAGACTTAATCCTAAGACTTAACACTAAGACTTAACCTTAAGACATAACCATAACACTTAAATCTAAGACTTAACCTTAACACTTAACCGTAAGACATAACCTTAAGATTTAACGCTAAGACTCAAATTTACGTCTTATCCTTAAGGCTTAACCCTAAGACTTAAATTTAGGTCTTAACCTTAACAGTTAACCCTAAGACTTAACCCTGAGACTTAAACCTAAGACTTAACCCTAAGACATAACCCTGAGACTTAACCTTAAGACTTAACCTTAAAACTTAACCCTAGGACTTGAATTTAAGACTTAACCTTAAGACTTATCCCTAAGACTTAACCCTGAGACTTAAACCTAATACTTAATCTTAGAGACTTAACCCTTAGACTTAACCTTAAGACTTAACCCTAACACTTATAATTAAGACTTAACCTTAAGACTTAACCTTGTGACTTAACCTTAAAAACTAAACCTGAGACTTAACCCTAAGACTTAAACTTAAAACTTAACCCTAAGACTTAACCCTATGATTTAAACCTAAGACTTAACTTAAACATAAGACTTAACCCTAAGGCATAACCCTGAGACTTAACCCTACGACTGAACCCTAAGACTAAACCCTAAGACTTAACCTTAAGACTTAACCCTAAGTCTTAACCCTGAGATTAACCGTGAGACTTAACCCAAAGATTTATCCCCAAGACTTAAAATTAAGACTTAAACTTATGACATAGCCATAAGAGTTAACCCTGAGATTAAATCTTATGACTTTAACCCTAAGACTTAATATTAATACTTAACCTTAAGACAACACCCTAAGACTTAACCCTAAGACAATAAACCTAAGACGTAACCTTAAATACTTAACTCTAAGTCTTAACCTTAAGACTTAACCCTAAGACATAACTCTAAGACTTAATCTTAAGTCTTAACCTTAAGACCTAACCCTAAGATTTAACCTTAAGACGTGATCTTTAGGACATAACCCTAAGAATTAACCCTAAGACTTAAATTTAATACTTAACCCTAAGACTTAACCCTAAGACTTAATCCTAAGACATAACCCTGAGACTGAAACCTAAGACTTAACCTTAATGCTTAACCCTAAGTCATAACCCTGAGACTTAACATTGAAACTTAGCCTTGAAACTTAACCCTGAGACTTAACCCTAAGCCATATCCCCAAGACTTAACTCTAAGACGTAAACCTAAGACTCAATCCATAAGACTTAACCTTAAGACTTAACCCTAAGTCTCAGCCTTAAGACAGAACCTTACGACTTAACCCTGGGACTTAACCTTGAGACCTTACCTTGAGCCTTAACCCTGAGACTTATCCCTAAGACTTAACCATGAGACTTAACCTTCAGATTTACCGTTAAGTCTTAACTACAAGACTAAACCTTAAAACATAACCTTAAGACTTAACCGTAAGACATAAACCTGAGACTTAACCCTAAGACTTAACTAGAAGACTTAACCCTAAAACTTAACCTTAAGACTTAACCATAAAAATTAAGCCTAAGACTTAACCCTAAAACTTAACCTTAAGGCTCAACCTTAAGACTTGACGTTAAGACTTAAGTTTAAGACTTAACCTTAATACTTTACCCTAAGACGTAAGCCAAAAACTTAACCCTAAGACTTAACCCTAAAGACTTAACTATAAGACTTAACCCTAAGTCTTAACCTTAAGACCTAACTTTAATATTCAAACTTAACACTTAACCTTAGGAGTTAACCCTTAGACTTAACCTTATAACTTAACCCTAAGACATAACATTAAGAGGTAACCATAAGACTTAACTGTAAGACTTAACCTGACACTTAACATTAAGACTTAACCCTAAGAAACAATCCTAAAACTTAACCCTAAGGATTAACATAATGACTTCACCTTAAGACTTGATCCTAAGACTTCACCTTAAGACTTATCCCTAAGACATAACCCTAAGACTTAAATTTACGACTTAACCATAAGACTTAACCCTAAGACTTATCCCTAAGACATAACCCTAAGACTTAAATTTAGGACTTAACCACAAGACTTAACCCTAAGACTTAATACTAATACTTAACCTAAGACTTAACCCTGAGACTTAACCTTAAGACTTAACCCTAAGATTTAACCTTAAGACTTAACCCTAAGACTTATCCCTGAGACTTAACCCTAAGACTTATCCCCAAACCTTAACCTTAAGACTTATTATTAAGATTTATATTTAAGACTGAATCTTAAGACTTAATACTAAGGCTTAACCTTAAGACTTATCCCTAAGACTTAACCCTGAGAATTTAATATAAGACTGAACCTTAGGATGTAACCCTAAGACTTAACACTATAACTTAACCGAAGACAACACTAAGACTTAAATTTAAGACTAAACTTTTAGACTTAACCCTAAGACGTAAACTTAAGAATTAAACATAAATCTTAACCCTGACACTTAACCCTAAGACGTATCCCAAAGACTTAAATTTAAGACTTAAACCTAAGACTCAAACCCTAGGACTTAAGATTTAACCTTAAGACTTAACACAAAGATTTAACCCTAAGATTTAGATTTATGAGTTAACCTTAAGACTTAATCCTAAGACTTAACACTAAGACTTAACCTTAAGACATAACCATAACACTTAAATCTAAGACTTAACCTTAACACTTAACCGTAAGACATAACCTTAAGATTTAACGCTAAGACTCAAATTTACGTCTTATCCTTAAGGCTTAACCCTAAGACTTAAATTTAGGTCTTAACCTTAACAGTTAACCCTAAGACTTAACCCTGAGACTTAAACCTAAGACTTAACCCTAAGACATAACCCTGAGACTTAACCTTAAGACTTAACCTTAAAACTTAACCCTAGGACTTGAATTTAAGACTTAACCTTAAGACTTATCCCTAAGACTTAACCCTGAGACTTAAACCTAATACTTAATCTTAGAGACTTAACCCTTAGACTTAACCTTAAGACTTAACCCTAACACTTATAATTAAGACTTAACCTTAAGACTTAACCTTGTGACTTAACCTTAAAAACTAAACCTGAGACTTAACCCTAAGACTTAAACTTAAAACTTAACCCTAAGACTTAACCCTATGATTTAAACCTAAGACTTAACTTAAACATAAGACTTAACCCTAAGGCATAACCCTGAGACTTAACCCTACGACTGAACCCTAAGACTAAACCCTAAGACTTAACCTTAAGACTTAACCCTAAGTCTTAACCCTGAGATTAACCGTGAGACTTAACCCAAAGATTTATCCCCAAGACTTAAAATTAAGACTTAAACTTATGACATAGCCATAAGAGTTAACCCTGAGATTAAATCTTATGACTTTAACCCTAAGACTTAATATTAATACTTAACCTTAAGACAACACCCTAAGACTTAACCCTAAGACAATAAACCTAAGACGTAACCTTAAATACTTAACTCTAAGTCTTAACCTTAAGACTTAACCCTAAGACATAACTCTAAGACTTAATCTTAAGTCTTAACCTTAAGACCTAACCCTAAGATTTAACCTTAAGACGTGATCTTTAGGACATAACCCTAAGAATTAACCCTAAGACTTAAATTTAATACTTAACCCTAAGACTTAACCCTAAGACTTAATCCTAAGACATAACCCTGAGACTGAAACCTAAGACTTAACCTTAATGCTTAACCCTAAGTCATAACCCTGAGACTTAACATTGAAACTTAGCCTTGAAACTTCACCCTGAGACTTAACCCTAAGCCATATCCCAAGACTTAACTCTAAGACGTAAACCTAAGACTCAATCCATAAGACTTAACCTTAAGACTTAACCCTAAGTCTCAGCCTTAAGACAGAACCTTACGACTTAACCCTGGGACTTAACCTTGAGACCTTACCTTGAGCCTTAACCCTGAGACTTATCCCTAAGACTTAACCATGAGACTTAACCTTCAGATTTACCGTTAAGTCTTAACTACAAGACTAAACCTTAAAACATAACCTTAAGACTTAACCGTAAGACATAAACCTGAGACTTAACCCTAAGACTTAACTAGAAGACTTAACCCTAAAACTTAACCTTAAGACTTAACCATAAAAATTAAGCCTAAGACTTAACCCTAAAACTTAACCTTAAGGCTCAACCTTAAGACTTGACGTTAAGACTTAAGTTTAAGACTTAACCTTAATACTTTACCCTAAGACGTAAGCCAAAAACTTAACCCTAAGACTTAACCCTAAAGACTTAACTATAAGACTTAACCCTAAGTCTTAACCTTAAGACCTAACTTTAATATTCAAACTTAACACTTAACCTTAGGAGTTAACCCTTAGACTTAACCTTATAACTTAACCCTAAGACATAACATTAAGAGGTAACCATAAGACTTAACTGTAAGACTTAACCTGACACTTAACATTAAGACTTAACCCTAAGAAACAATCCTAAAACTTAACCCTAAGGATTAACATAATGACTTCACCTTAAGACTTGATCCTAAGACTTCACCTTAAGACTTATCCCTAAGACATAACCCTAAGACTTAAATTTACGACTTAACCACAAGACTTAACCCTAAGACTTAATACTAATACTTAACCTAAGACTTAACCCTGAGACTTAACCTTAAGACTTAACCCTAAGATTTAACCTTAAGACTTAACCCTAAGACTTATCCCTGAGACTTAACCCTAAGACTTATCCCTGAGACTTAACCCTAAGACTTATCCCCAAACCTTAACCTTAAGACTTATTATTAAGATTTAAATTTAAGACTGAATCTTAAGACATAATACTAAGGCTTAACCTTAAGACTTATCCCTAAGACTTAACCCTGAGAATTTAATATAAGACTGAACCTTAGGATGTAACCCTAAGACTTAACACTATAACTTAACCGAAGACAACACTAAGACTTAAATTTAAGACTAAACTTTTAGACTTAACCCTAAGACGTAAACTTAAGAATTAAACATAAATCTTAACCCTGACACTTAACCCTAAGACGTATCCCAAAGACTTAAATTTAAGACTTAAACCTAAGACTCAAACCCTAGGACTTAAGATTTAACCTTAAGACTTAACACAAAGATTTAACCCTAAGATTTAGATTTATGAGTTAACCTTAAGACTTAATCCTAAGACTTAACACTAAGACTTAACCTTAAGACATAACCATAACACTTAAATCTAAGACTTAACCTTAACACTTAACCGTAAGACATAACCTTAAGATTTAACGCTAAGACTCAAATTTACGCCTTATCCTTAAGGCTTAACCCTAAGACTTAAATTTAGGTCTTAACCTTAACAGTTAACCCTAAGACTTAACCCTGAGACTTAAACCTAAGACTTAACCCTAAGACATAACCCTGAGACTTAACCTTAAGACTTAACCTTAAAACTTAACCCTAGGACTTGAATTTAAGACTTAACCTTAAGACTTATCCCTAAGACTTAACCCTGAGACTTAAACCTAATACTTAATCTTAGAGACTTAACCCTTAGACTTAACCTTAAGACTTAACCCTAACACTTATAATTAAGACTTAACCTTAAGACTTAACCTTGTGACTTAACCTTAAAAACTAAACCTGAGACTTAACCCTAAGACTTAAACTTAAAACTTAACCCTAAGACTTAACCCTATGATTTAAACCTAAGACTTAACTTAAACATAAGACTTAACCCTAAGGCATAACCCTGAGACTTAACCCTACGACTGAACCCTAAGACTAAACCCTAAGACTTAACCTTAAGACTTAACCCTAAGTCTTAACCCTGAGATTAACCGTGAGACTTAACCCAAAGATTTATCCCCAAGACTTAAAATTAAGACTTAAACTTATGACATAGCCATAAGAGTTAACCCTGAGATTAAATCTTATGACTTTAACCCTAAGACTTAATATTAATACTTAACCTTAAGACAACACCCTAAGACTTAACCCTAAGACAATAAACCTAAGACGTAACCTTAAATACTTAACTCTAAGTCTTAACCTTAAGACTTAACCCTAAGACATAACTCTAAGACTTAATCTTAAGTCTTAACCTTAAGACCTAACCCTAAGATTTAACCTTAAGACGTGATCTTTAGGACATAACCCTAAGAATTAACCCTAAGACTTAAATTTAATACTTAACCCTAAGACTTAACCCTAAGACTTAATCCTAAGACATAACCCTGAGACTGAAACCTAAGACTTAACCTTAATGCTTAACCCTAAGTCATAACCCTGAGACTTAACATTGAAACTTAGCCTTGAAACTTAACCCTGAGACTTAACCCTAAGCCATATCCCCAAGACTTAACTCTAAGACGTAAACCTAAGACTCAATCCATAAGACTTAACCTTAAGACTTAACCCTAAGTCTCAGCCTTAAGACAGAACCTTACGACTTAACCCTGGGACTTAACCTTGAGACCTTACCTTGAGCCTTAACCCTGAGACTTATCCCTAAGACTTAACCATGAGACTTAACCTTCAGATTTACCGTTAAGTCTTAACTACAAGACTAAACCTTAAAACATAACCTTAAGACTTAACTGTAAGACATAAACCTGAGACTTAACCCTAAGACTTAACTAGAAGACTTAACCCTAAAACTTAACCTTAAGACTTAACCATAAAAATTAAGCCTAAGACTTAACCCTAAAACTTAACCTTAAGGCTCAACCTTAAGACTTGACGTTAAGACTTAAGTTTAAGACTTAACCTTAATACTTTACCCTAAGACGTAAGCCAAAAACTTAACCCTAAGACTTAACCCTAAAGACTTAACTATAAGACTTAACCCTAAGTCTTAACCTTAAGACCTAACTTTAATATTCAAACTTAACACTTAACCTTAGGAGTTAACCCTTAGACTTAACCTTATAACTTAACCCTAAGACATAACATTAAGAGGTAACCATAAGACTTAACTGTAAGACTTAACCTGACACTTAACATTAAGACTTAACCCTAAGAAACAATCCTAAAACTTAACCCTAAGGATTAACATAATGACTTCACCTTAAGACTTGATCCTAAGACTTCACCTTAAGACTTATCCCTAAGACATAACCCTAAGACTTAAATTTACGACTTAACCATAAGACTTAACCCTAAGACTTATCCCTAAGACATAACCCTAAGACTTAAATTTAGGACTTAACCACAAGACTTAACCCTAAGACTTAATACTAATACTTAACCTAAGACTTAACCCTGAGACTTAACCTTAAGACTTAACCCTAAGATTTAACCTTAAGACTTAACCCTAAGACTTATCCCTGAGACTTAACCCTAAGACTTATCCCCAAACCTTAACCTTAAGACTTATTATTAAGATTTAAATTTAAGACTGAATCTTAAGACATAATACTAAGGCTTAACCTTAAGACTTATCCCTAAGACTTAACCCTGAGAATTTAATATAAGACTGAACCTTAGGATGTAACCCTAAGACTTAACACTATAACTTAACCGAAGACAACACTAAGACTTAAATTTAAGACTAAACTTTTAGACTTAACCCTAAGACGTAAACTTAAGAATTAAACATAAATCTTAACCCTGACACTTAACCCTAAGACGTATCCCAAAGACTTAAATTTAAGACTTAAACCTAAGACTCAAACCCTAGGACTTAAGATTTAACCTTAAGACTTAACACAAAGATTTAACCCTAAGATTTAGATTTATGAGTTAACCTTAAGACTTAATCCTAAGACTTAACACTAAGACTTAACCTTAAGACATAACCATAACACTTAAATCTAAGACTTAACCTTAACACTTAACCGTAAGACATAACCTTAAGATTTAACGCTAAGACTCAAATTTACGTCTTATCCTTAAGGCTTAACCCTAAGACTTAAATTTAGGTCTTAACCTTAACAGTTAACCCTAAGACTTAACCCTGAGACTTAAACCTAAGACTTAACCCTAAGACATAACCCTGAGACTTAACCTTAAGACTTAACCTTAAAACTTAACCCTAGGACTTGAATTTAAGACTTAACCTTAAGACTTATCCCTAAGACTTAACCCTGAGACTTAAACCTAATACTTAATCTTAGAGACTTAACCCTTAGACTTAACCTTAAGACTTAACCCTAACACTTATAATTAAGACTTAACCTTAAGACTTAACCTTGTGACTTAACCTTAAAAACTAAACCTGAGACTTAACCCTAAGACTTAAACTTAAAACTTAACCCTAAGACTTAACCCTATGATTTAAACCTAAGACTTAACTTAAACATAAGACTTAACCCTAAGGCATAACCCTGAGACTTAACCCTACGACTGAACCCTAAGACTAAACCCTAAGACTTAACCTTAAGACTTAACCCTAAGTCTTAACCCTGAGATTAACCGTGAGACTTAACCCAAGGATTTATCCCCAAGACTTAAAATTAAGACTTAAACTTATGACATAGCCAT
The DNA here is from genome assembly GCF_023634155.1 of Falco peregrinus. Taxonomy (NCBI): domain Eukaryota; kingdom Metazoa; phylum Chordata; class Aves; order Falconiformes; family Falconidae; genus Falco; species Falco peregrinus. Next base: position 4,499,354 of record NW_026599592.1, on the reverse strand, counting down.
AAGAGTTAACCCTGAGATTAAATCTTATGACTTTAACCCTAAGACTTAATATTAATACTTAACCTTAAGACAACACCCTAAGACTTAACCCTAAGACAATAAACCTAAGACGTAACCTTAAATACTTAACTCTAAGTCTTAACCTTAAGACTTAACCCTAAGACATAACTCTAAGACTTAATCTTAAGTCTTAACCTTAAGACCTAACCCTAAGATTTAACCTTAAGACGTGATCTTTAGGACATAACCCTAAGAATTAACCCTAAGACTTAAATTTAATACTTAACCCTAAGACTTAACCCTAAGACTTAATCCTAAGACATAACCCTGAGACTGAAACCTAAGACTTAACCTTAATGCTTAACCCTAAGTCATAACCCTGAGACTTAACATTGAAACTTAGCCTTGAAACTTAACCCTGAGACTTAAGCCTAAGCCATATCCCCAAGACTTAACTCTAAGACGTAAACCTAAGACTCAATCCATAAGACTTAACCTTAAGACTTAACCCTAAGTCTCAGCCTTAAGACAGAACCTTACGACTTAACCCTGGGACTTAACCTTGAGACCTTACCTTGAGCCTTAACCCTGAGACTTATCCCTAAGACTTAACCATGAGACTTAACCTTCAGATTTACCGTTAAGTCTTAACTACAAGACTAAACCTTAAAACATAACCTTAAGACTTAACCGTAAGACATAAACCTCAGACTTAACCCTAAGACTTAACTAGAAGACTTAACCCTAAAACTTAACCTTAAGACTTAACCATAAAAATTAAGCCTAAGACTTAACCCTAAAACTTAACCTTAAGGCTCAACCTTAAGACTTGACGTTAAGACTTAAGTTTAAGACTTAACCTTAATACTTTACCCTAAGACGTAAGCCAAAAACTTAACCCTAAGACTTAACCCTAAAGACTTAACTATAAGACTTAACCCTAAGTCTTAACCTTAAGACCTAACTTTAATATTCAAACTTAACACTTAACCTTAGGAGTTAACCCTTAGACTTAACCTTATAACTTAACCCTAAGACATAACATTAAGAGGTAACCATAAGACTTAACTGTAAGACTTAACCTGACACTTAACATTAAGACTTAACCCTAAGAAACAATCCTAAAACTTAACCCTAAGGATTAACATAATGACTTCACCTTAAGACTTGATCCTAAGACTTCACCTTAAGACTTATCCCTAAGACATAACCCTAAGACTTAAATTTACGACTTAACCATAAGACTTAACCCTAAGACTTATCCCTAAGACATAACCCTAAGACTTAAATTTAGGACTTAACCACAAGACTTAACCCTAAGACTTAATACTAATACTTAACCTAAGACTTAACCCTGAGACTTAACCTTAAGACTTAACCCTAAGATTTAACCTTAAGACTTAACCCTAAGACTTATCCCTGAGACTTAACCCTAAGACTTATCCCTGAGACTTAACCCTAAGACTTATCCCCAAACCTTAACCTTAAGACTTATTATTAAGATTTAAATTTAAGACTGAATCTTAAGACATAATACTAAGGCTTAACCTTAAGACTTATCCCTAAGACTTAACCCTGAGAATTTAATATAAGACTGAACCTTAGGATGTAACCCTAAGACTTAACACTATAACTTAACCGAAGACAACACTAAGACTTAAATTTAAGACTAAACTTTTAGACTTAACCCTAAGACGTAAACTTAAGAATTAAACATAAATCTTAACCCTGACACTTAACCCTAAGACGTATCCCAAAGACTTAAATTTAAGACTTAAACCTAAGACTCAAACCCTAGGACTTAAGATTTAACCTTAAGACTTAACACAAAGATTTAACCCTAAGATTTAGATGTATGAGTTAACCTTAAGACTTAATCCTAAGACTTAACACTAAGACTTAACCTTAAGACATAACCATAACACTTAAATCTAAGACTTAACCTTAACACTTAACCGTAAGACATAACCTTAAGATTTAACGCTAAGACTCAAATTTACGTCTTATCCTTAAGGCTTAACCCTAAGACTTAAATTTAGGTCTTAACCTTAACAGTTAACCCTAAGACTTAACCCTGAGACTTAAACCTAAGACTTAACCCTAAGACATAACCCTGAGACTTAACCTTAAGACTTAACCTTAAAACTTAACCCTAGGACTTGAATTTAAGACTTAACCTTAAGACTTATCCCTAAGACTTAACCCTGAGACTTAAACCTAATACTTAATCTTAGAGACTTAACCCTTAGACTTAACCTTAAGACTTAACCCTAACACTTATAATTAAGACTTAACCTTGTGACTTAACCTTAAAAACTAAACCTGAGACTTAACCCTAAGACTTAAACTTAAAACTTAACCCTAAGACTTAACCCTATGATTTAAACCTAAGACTTAACTTAAACATAAGACTTAACCCTAAGGCATAACCCTGAGACTTAACCCTACGACTGAACCCTAAGACTAAACCCTAAGACTTAACCTTAAGACTTAACCCTAAGTCTTAACCCTGAGATTAACCGTGAGACTTAACCCAAAGATTTATCCCCAAGACTTAAAATTAAGACTTAAACTTATGACATAGCCATAAGAGTTAACCCTGAGATTAAATCTTATGACTTTAACCCTAAGACTTAATATTAATACTTAACCTTAAGACAACACCCTAAGACTTAACCCTAAGACAATAAACCTAAGACGTAACCTTAAATACTTAACTCTAAGTCTTAACCTTAAGACTTAACCCTAAGACATAACTCTAAGACTTAATCTTAAGTCTTAACCTTAAGACCTAACCCTAAGATTTAACCTTAAGACGTGATCTTTAGGACATAACCCTAAGAATTAACCCTAAGACTTAAATTTAATACTTAACCCTAAGACTTAATCCTAAGACATAACCCTGAGACTGAAACCTAAGACTTAACCTTAATGCTTAACCCTAAGTCATAACCCTGAGACTTAACATTGAAACTTAGCCTTGAAACTTAACCCTGAGACTTAACCCTAAGCCATATCCCCAAGACTTAACTCTAAGACGTAAACCTAAGACTCAATCCATAAGACTTAACCTTAAGACTTAACCCTAAGTCTCAGCCTTAAGACAGAACCTTACGACTTAACCCTGGGACTTAACCTTGAGACCTTACCTTGAGCCTTAACCCTGAGACTTATCCCTAAGACTTAACCATGAGACTTAACCTTCAGATTTACCGTTAAGTCTTAACTACAAGACTAAACCTTAAAACATAACCTTAAGACTTAACCGTAAGACATAAACCTGAGACTTAACCCTAAGACTTGACTAGAAGACTTAACCCTAAAACTTAACCTTAAGACTTAACCATAAAAATTAAGCCTAAGACTTAACCCTAAAACTTAACCTTAAGGCTCAACCTTAAGACTTGACGTTAAGACTTAAGTTTAAGACTTAACCTTAATACTTTACCCTAAGACGTAAGCCAAAAACTTAACCCTAAGACTTAACCCTAAAGACTTAACTATAAGACTTAACCCTAAGTCTTAACCTTAAGACCTAACTTTAATATTCAAACTTAACACTTAACCTTAGGAGTTAACCCTTAGACTTAACCTTATAACTTAACCCTAAGACATAACATTAAGAGGTAACCATAAGACTTAACTGTAAGACTTAACCTGACACTTAACATTAAGACTTAACCCTAAGAAACAATCCTAAAACTTAACCCTAGGGATTAACATAATGACTTCACCTTAAGACTTGATCCTAAGACTTCACCTTAAGACTTATCCCTAAGACATAACCCTAAGACTTAAATTTACGACTTAACCATAAGACTTAACCCTAAGACTTATCCCTAAGACATAACCCTAAGACTTAAATTTAGGACTTAACCACAAGACTTAACCCTAAGACTTAATACTAATACTTAACCTAAGACTTAACCCTGAGACTTAACCTTAAGACTTAACCCTAAGATTTAACCTTAAGACTTAACCCTAAGACTTATCCCTGAGACTTAACCCTAAGACTTATCCCTGAGACTTAACCCTAAGACTTATCCCCAAACCTTAACCTTAAGACTTATTATTAAGATTTAAATTTAAGACTGAATCTTAAGACATAATACTAAGGCTTAACCTTAAGACTTATCCCTAAGACTTAACCCTGAGAATTTAATATAAGACTGAACCTTAGGATGTAACCCTAAGACTTAACACTATAACTTAACCGAAGACAACACTAAGACTTAAATTTAAGACTAAACTTTTAGACTTAACCCTAAGACGTAAACTTAAGAATTAAACATAAATCTTAACCCTGACACTTAACCCTAAGACGTATCCCAAAGACTTAAATTTAAGACTTAAACCTAAGACTCAAACCCTAGGACTTAAGATTTAACCTTAAGACTTAACACAAAGATTTAACCCTAAGATTTAGATTTATGAGTTAACCTTAAGACTTAATCCTAAGACTTAACACTAAGACTTAACCTTAAGACATAACCATAACACTTAAATCTAAGACTTAACCTTAACACTTAACCGTAAGACATAACCTTAAGATTTAACGCTAAGACTCAAATTTACGTCTTATCCTTAAGGCTTAACCCTAAGACTTAAATTTAGGTCTTAACCTTAACAGTTAACCCTAAGACTTAACCCTGAGACTTAAACCTAAGACTTAACCCTAAGACATAACCCTGAGACTTAACCTTAAGACTTAACCTTAAAACTTAACCCTAGGACTTGAATTTAAGACTTAACCTTAAGACTTATCCCTAAGACTTAACCCTGAGACTTAAACCTAATACTTAATCTTAGAGACTTAACCCTTAGACTTAACCTTAAGACTTAACCCTAACACTTATAATTAAGACTTAACCTTAAGACTTAACCTTGTGACTTAACCTTAAAAACTAAACCTGAGACTTAACCCTAAGACTTATACTTAAAACTTAACCCTAAGACTTAACCCTATGATTTAAACCTAAGACTTAACTTAAACATAAGACTTAACCCTAAGGCATAACCCTGAGACTTAACCCTACGACTGAACCCTAAGACTAAACCCTAAGACTTAACCTTAAGACTTAACCCTAAGTCTTAACCCTGAGATTAACCGTGAGACTTAACCCAAAGATTTATCCCCAAGACTTAAAATTAAGACTTAAACTTATGACATAGCCATAAGAATTAACCCTGAGATTAAATCTTATGACTTTAACCCTAAGACTTAATATTAATACTTAACCTTAAGACAACACCCTAAGACTTAACCCTAAGACAATAAACCTAAGACGTAACCTTAAATACTTAACTCTAAGTCTTAACCTTAAGACTTGACCCTAAGACATAACTCTAAGACTTAATCTTAAGTCTTAACCTTAAGACCTAACCCTAAGATTTAACCTTAAGACGTGATCTTTAGGACATAACCCTAAGAATTAACCCTAAGACTTAAATTTAATACTTAACCCTAAGACTTAACCCTAAGACTTAATCCTAAGACATAACCCTGAGACTGAAACCTAAGACTTAACCTTAATGCTTAACCCTAAGTCATAACCCTGAGACTTAACATTGAAACTTAGCCTTGAAACTTAACCCTGAGACTTAACCCTAAGCCATATCCCCAAGACTTAACTCTAAGACGTAAACCTAAGACTCAATCCATAAGACTTAACCTTAAGACTTAACCCTAAGTCTCAGCCTTAAGACAGAACCTTACGACTTAACCCTGGGACTTAACCTTGAGACCTTACCTTGAGCCTTAACCCTGAGACTTATCCCTAAGACTTAACCATGAGACTTAACCTTCAGATTTACCGTTAAGTCTTAACTACAAGACTAAACCTTAAAACATAACCTTAAGACTTAACCGTAAGACATAAACCTGAGACTTAACCCTAAGACTTAACTAGAAGACTTAACCCTAAAACTCTAACCTTAAGACTTAACCATAAAAATTAAGCCTAAGACTTAACCCTAAAACTTAACCTTAAGGCTCAACCTTAAGACTTGACGTTAAGACTTAAGTTTAAGACTTAACCTTAATACTTTACCCTAAGACGTAAGCCAAAAACTTAACCCTAAGACTTAACCCTAAAGACTTAACTATAAGACTTAACCCTAAGTCTTAACCTTAAGACCTAACTTTAATATTCAAACTTAACACTTAACCTTAGGAGTTAACCCTTAGACTTAACCTTATAACTTAACCCTAAGATATAACATTAAGAGGTAACCATAAGACTTAACTGTAAGACTTAACCTGACACTTAACATTAAGACTTAACCCTAAGAAACAATCCTAAAACTTAACCCTAGGGATTAACATAATGACTTCACCTTAAGACTTGATCCTAAGACTTCACCTTAAGACTTATCCCTAAGACATAACCCTAAGACTTAAATTTACGACTTAACCATAAGACTTAACCCTAAGACTTATCCCTAAGACATAACCCTAAGACTTAAATTTAGGACTTAACCACAAGACTTAACCCTAAGACTTAATACTAATACTTAACCTAAGACTTAACCCTGAGACTTAACCTTAAGACTTAACCCTAAGATTTAACCTTAAGACTTAACCCTAAGACTTATCCCTGAGACTTAACCCTAAGACTTATCCCTGAGACTTAACCCTAAGACTTATCCCCAAACCTTAACCTTAAGACTTATTATTAAGATTTATATTTAAGACTGAATCTTAAGACATAATACTAAGGCTTAACCTTAAGACTTATCCCTAAGACTTAACCCTGAGAATTTAATATAAGACTGAACCTTAGGATGTAACCCTAAGACTTAACACTATAACTTAACCGAAGACAACACTAAGACTTAAATTTAAGACTAAACTTTTAGACTTAACCCTAAGACGTAAACTTAAGAATTAAACATAAATCTTAACCCTGACACTTAACCCTAAGACGTATCCCAAAGACTTAAATTTAAGACTTAAACCTAAGACTCAAACCCTAGGACTTAAGATTTAACCTTAAGACTTAACACAAAGATTTAACCCTAAGATTTAGATTTATGAGTTAACCTTAAGACTTAATCCTAAGACTTAACACTAAGACTTAACCTTAAGACATAACCATAACACTTAAATCTAAGACTTAACCTTAACACTTAACCGTAAGACATAACCTTAAGATTTAACGCTAAGACTCAAATTTACGCCTTATCCTTAAGGCTTAACCCTAAGACTTAAATTTAGGTCTTAACCTTAACAGTTAACCCTAAGACTTAACCCTGAGACTTAAACCTAAGACTTAACCCTAAGACATAACCCTGAGACTTAACCTTAAGACTTAACCTTAAAACTTAACCCTAGGACTTGAATTTAAGACTTAACCTTAAGACTTATCCCTAAGACTTAACCCTGAGACTTAAACCTAATACTTAATCTTAGAGACTTAACCCTTAGACTTAACCTTAAGACTTAACCCTAACACTTATAATTAAGACTTAACCTTAAGACTTAACCTTGTGACTTAACCTTAAAAACTAAACCTGAGACTTAACCCTAAGACTTAAACTTAAAACTTAACCCTAAGACTTAACCCTATGATTTAAACCTAAGACTTAACTTAAACATAAGACTTAACCCTAAGGCATAACCCTGAGACTTAACCCTACGACTGAACCCTAAGACTAAACCCTAAGACTTAACCTTAAGACTTAACCCTAAGTCTTAACCCTGAGATTAACCGTGAGACTTAACCCAAAGATTTATCCCCAAGACTTAAAATTAAGACTTAAACTTATGACATAGCCATAAGAGTTAACCCTGAGATTAAATCTTATGACTTTAACCCTAAGACTTAATATTAATACTTAACCTTAAGACAACACCCTAAGACTTAACCCTAAGACAATAAACCTAAGACGTAACCTTAAATACTTAACTCTAAGTCTTAACCTTAAGACTTAACCCTAAGACATAACTCTAAGACTTAATCTTAAGTCTTAACCTTAAGACCTAACCCTAAGATTTAACCTTAAGACGTGATCTTTAGGACATAACCCTAAGAATTAACCCTAAGACTTAAATTTAATACTTAACCCTAAGACTTAACCCTAAGACTTAATCCTAAGACATAACCCTGAGACTGAAACCTAAGACTTAACCTTAATGCTTAACCCTAAGTCATAACCCTGAGACTTAACATTGAAACTTAGCCTTGAAACTTAACCCTGAGACTTAACCCTAAGCCATATCCCCAAGACTTAACTCTAAGACGTAAACCTAAGACTCAATCCATAAGACTTAACCTTAAGACTTAACCCTAAGTCTCAGCCTTAAGACAGAACCTTACGACTTAACCCTGGGACTTAACCTTGAGACCTTACCTTGAGCCTTAACCCTGAGACTTATCCCTAAGACTTAACCATGAGACTTAACCTTCAGATTTACCGTTAAGTCTTAACTACAAGACTAAACCTTAAAACATAACCTTAAGACTTAACCGTAAGACATAAACCTGAGACTTAACCCTAAGACTTAACTAGAAGACTTAACCCTAAAACTTAACCTTAAGGCTTAACCATAAAAATTAAGCCTAAGACTTAACCCTAAAACTTAACCTTAAGGCTCAACCTTAAGACTTGACGTTAAGACTTAAGTTTAAGACTTAACCTTAATACTTTACCCTAAGACGTAAGCCAAAAACTTAACCCTAAGACTTAACCCTAAAGACTTAACTATAAGACTTAACCCTAAGTCTTAACCTTAAGACCTAACTTTAATATTCAAACTTAACACTTAACCTTAGGAGTTAACCCTTAGACTTAACCTTATAACTTAACCCTAAGACATAACATTAAGAGGTAACCATAAGACTTAACTGTAAGACTTAACCTGACACTTAACATTAAGACTTAACCCTAAGAAACAATCCTAAAACTTAACCCTAAGGATTAACATAATGACTTCACCTTAAGACTTGATCCTAAGACTTCACCTTAAGACTTATCCCTAAGACATAACCCTAAGACTTAAATTTACGACTTAACCATAAGACTTAACCCTAAGACTTATCCCTAAGACATAACCCTAAGACTTAAATTTAGGACTTAACCACAAGACTTAACCCTAAGACTTAATACTAATACTTAACCTAAGACTTAACCCTGAGACTTAACCTTAAGACTTAACCCTAAGATTTAACCTTAAGACTTAACCCTAAGACTTATCCCTGAGACTTAACCCTAAGACTTATCCCTGAGACTTAACCCTAAGACTTATCCCCAAACCTTAACCTTAAGACTTATTATTAAGATTTAAATTTAAGACTGAATCTTAAGACATAATACTAAGGCTTAACCTTAAGACTTATCCCTAAGACTTAACCCTGAGAATTTAATATAAGACTGAACCTTAGGATGTAACCCTAAGACTTAACACTATAACTTAACCGAAGACAACACTAAGACTTAAATTTAAGACTAAACTTTTAGACTTAACCCTAAGACGTAAACTTAAGAATTAAACATAAATCTTAACCCTGACACTTAACCCTAAGACGTATCCCAAAGACTTAAATTTAAGACTTAAACCTAAGACTCAAACCCTAGGACTTAAGATTTAACCTTAAGACTTAACACAAAGATTTAACCCTAAGATTTAGATTTATGAGTTAACCTTAAGACTTAACACTAAGACTTAACACTAAGACATAACCATAACACTTAAATCTAAGACTTAACCTTAACACTTAACCGTAAGACATAACCTTAAGATTTAACGCTAAGACTCAAATTTACGTCTTATCCTTAAGGCTTAACCCTAAGACTTAAATTTAGGTCTTAACCTTAACAGTTAACCCTAAGACTTAACCCTGAGACTTAAACCTAAGACTTAACCCTAAGACATAACCCTGAGACTTAACCTTAAGACTTAACCTTAAAACTTAACCCTAGGACTTGAATTTAAGACTTAACCTTAAGACTTATCCCTAAGACTTAACCCTGAGACTTAAACGTAATACTTAATCTTAGAGACTTAACCCTTAGACTTAACCTTAAGACTTAACCCTAACACTTATAATTAAGACTTAACCTTAAGACTTAACCTTGTGACTTAACCTTAAAAACTAAACCTGAGACTTAACCCTAAGACTTAAACTTAAAACTTAACCCTAAGACTTAACCCTATGATTTAAACCTAAGACTTAACTTAAACATAAGACTTAACCCTAAGGCATAACCCTGAGACTTAACCCTACGACTGAACCCTAAGACTAAACCCTAAGACTTAACCTTAAGACTTAACCCTAAGTCTTAACCCTGAGATTAACCGTGAGACTTAACCCAAAGATTTATCCCCAAGACTTAAAATTAAGACTTAAACTTATGACATAGCCATAAGAATTAACCCTGAGATTAAATCTTATGACTTTAACCCTAAGACTTAATATTAATACTTAACCTTAAGACAACACCCTAAGACTTAACCCTAAGACAATAAACCTAAGACGTAACCTTAAATACTTAACTCTAAGTCTTAACCTTAAGACTTAACCCTAAGACATAACTCTAAGACTTAATCTTAAGTCTTAACCTTAAGACCTAACCCTAAGATTTAACCTTAAGACGTGATCTTTAGGACATAACCCTAAGAATTAACCCTAAGACTTAAATTTAATACTTAACCCTAAGACTTAACCCTAAGACTTAATCCTAAGACATAACCCTGAGACTGAAACCTAAGACTTAACCTTAATGCTTAACCCTAAGTCATAACCCTGAGACTTAACATTGAAACTTAGCCTTGAAACTTAACCCTGAGACTTAACCCTAAGCCATATCCCCAAGACTTAACTCTAAGACGTAAACCTAAGACTCAATCCATAAGACTTAACCTTAAGACTTAACCCTAAGTCTCAGCCTTAAGACAGAACCTTACGACTTAACCCTGGGACTTAACCTTGAGACCTTACCTTGAGCCTTAACCCTGAGACTTATCCCTAAGACTTAACCATGAGACTTAACCTTCAGATTTACCGTTAAGTCTTAACTACAAGACTAAACCTTAAAACATAACCTTAAGACTTAACCGTAAGACATAAACCTGAGACTTAACCCTAAGACTTAACTAGAAGACTTAACCCTAAAACTCTAACCTTAAGACTTAACCATAAAAATTAAGCCTAAGACTTAACCCTAAAACTTAACCTTAAGGCTCAACCTTAAGACTTGACGTTAAGACTTAAGTTTAAGACTTAACCTTAATACTTTACCCTAAGACGTAAGCCAAAAACTTAACCCTAAGACTTAACCCTAAAGACTTAACTATAAGACTTAACCCTAAGTCTTAACCTTAAGACCTAACTTTAATATTCAAACTTAACACTTAACCTTAGGAGTTAACCCTTAGACTTAACCTTATAACTTAACCCTAAGATATAACATTAAGAGGTAACCATAAGACTTAACTGTAAGACTTAACCTGACACTTAACATTAAGACTTAACCCTAAGAAACAATCCTAAAACTTAACCCTAGGGATTAACATAATGACTTCACCTTAAGACTTGATCCTAAGACTTCACCTTAAGACTTATCCCTAAGACATAACCCTAAGACTTAAATTTACGACTTAACCATAAGACTTAACCCTAAGACTTATCCCTAAGACATAACCCTAAGACTTAAATTTAGGACTTAACCACAAGACTTAACCCTAAGACTTAATACTAATACTTAACCTAAGACTTAACCCTGAGACTTAACCTTAAGACTTAACCCTAAGATTTAACCTTAAGACTTAACCCTAAGACTTATCCCTGAGACTTAACCCTAAGACTTATCCCTGAGACTTAACCCTAAGACTTATCCCCAAACCTTAACCTTAAGACTTATTATTAAGATTTATATTTAAGACTGAATCTTAAGACATAATACTAAGGCTTAACCTTAAGACTTATCCCTAAGACTTAACCCTGAGAATTTAATATAAGACTGAACCTTAGGATGTAACCCTAAGACTTAACACTATAACTTAACCGAAGACAACACTAAGACTTAAATTTAAGACTAAACTTTTAGACTTAACCCTAAGACGTAAACTTAAGAATTAAACATAAATCTTAACCCTGACACTTAACCCTAAGACGTATCCCAAAGACTTAAATTTAAGACTTAAACCTAAGACTCAAACCCTAGGACTTAAGATTTAACCTTAAGACTTAACACAAAGATTTAACCCTAAGATTTAGATTTATGAGTTAACCTTAAGACTTAATCCTAAGACTTAACACTAAGACTTAACCTTAAGACATAACCATAACACTTAAATCTAAGACTTAACCTTAACACTTAACCGTAAGACATAACCTTAAGATTTAACGCTAAGACTCAAATTTACGCCTTATCCTTAAGGCTTAACCCTAAGACTTAAATTTAGGTCTTAACCTTAACAGTTAACCCTAAGACTTAACCCTGAGACTTAAACCTAAGACTTAACCCTAAGACATAACCCTGAGACTTAACCTTAAGACTTAACCTTAAAACTTAACCCTAGGACTTGAATTTAAGACTTAACCTTAAGACTTATCCCTAAGACTTAACCCTGAGACTTAAACCTAATACTTAATCTTAGAGACTTAACCCTTAGACTTAACCTTAAGACTTAACCCTAACACTTATAATTAAGACTTAACCTTAAGACTTAACCTTGTGACTTAACCTTAAAAACTAAACCTGAGACTTAACCCTAAGACTTATACTTAAAACTTAACCCTAAGACTTAACCCTATGATTTAAACCTAAGACTTAACTTAAACATAAGACTTAACCCTAAGGCATAACCCTGAGACTTAACCCTACGACTGAACCCTAAGACTAAACCCTAAGACTTAACCTTAAGACTTAACCCTAAGTCTTAACCCTGAGATTAACCGTGAGACTTAACCCAAAGATTTATCCCCAAGACTTAAAATTAAGACTTAAACTTATGACATAGCCATAAGAGTTAACCCTGAGATTAAATCTTATGACTTTAACCCTAAGACTTAATATTAATACTTAACCTTAAGACAACACCCTAAGACTTAACCCTAAGACAATAAACCTAAGACGTAACCTTAAATACTTAACTCTAAGTCTTAACCTTAAGACTTAACCCTAAGACATAACTCTAAGACTTAATCTTAAGTCTTAACCTTAAGACCTAACCCTAAGATTTAACCTTAAGACGTGATCTTTAGGACATAACCCTAAGAATTAACCCTAAGACTTAAATTTAATACTTAACCCTAAGACTTAACCCTAAGACTTAATCCTAAGACATAACCCTGAGACTGAAACCTAAGACTTAACCTTAATGCTTAACCCTAAGTCATAACCCTGAGACTTAACATTGAAACTTAGCCTTGAAACTTAACCCTGAGACTTAACCCTAAGCCATATCCCCAAGACTTAACTCTAAGACGTAAACCTAAGACTCAATCCATAAGACTTAACCTTAAGACTTAACCCTAAGTCTCAGCCTTAAGACAGAACCTTACGACTTAACCCTGGGACTTAACCTTGAGACCTTACCTTGAGCCTTAACCCTGAGACTTATCCCTAAGACTTAACCATGAGACTTAACCTTCAGATTTACCGTTAAGTCTTAACTACAAGACTAAACCTTAAAACATAACCTTAAGACTTAACCGTAAGACATAAACCTGAGACTTAACCCTAAGACTTAACTAGAAGACTTAACCCTAAAACTTAACCTTAAGACTTAACCATAAAAATTAAGCCTAAGACTTAACCCTAAAACTTAACCTTAAGGCTCAACCTTAAGACTTGACGTTAAGACTTAAGTTTAAGACTTAACCTTAATACTTTACCCTAAGACGTAAGCCAAAAACTTAACCCTAAGACTTAACCCTAAAGACTTAACTATAAGATTTAACCCTAAGTCTTAACCTTAAGACCTAACTTTAATATTCAAACTTAACACTTAACCTTAGGAGTTAACCCTTAGACTTAACCTTATAACTTAACCCTAAGACATAACATTAAGAGGTAACCATAAGACTTAACTGTAAGGCTTAACCTGACACTTAACATTAAGACTTAACCCTAAGAAACAATCCTAAAACTTAACCCTAAGGATTAACATAATGACTTCACCTTAAGACTTGATCCTAAGACTTCACCTTAAGACTTATCCCTAAGACATAACCCTAAGACTTAAATTTACGACTTAACCATAAGACTTAACCCTAAGACTTATCCCTAAGACATAACCCTAAGACTTAAATTTAGGACTTAACCACAAGACTTAACCCTAAGACTTAATACTAATACTTAACCTAAGACTTAACCCTGAGACTTAACCTTAAGACTTAACCCTAAGATTTAACCTTAAGACTTAACCCTAAGACTTATCCCTGAGACTTAACCCTAAGACTTATCCCTGAGACTTAACCCTAAGACTTATCCCCAAACCTTAACCTTAAGACTTATTATTAAGATTTATATCTAAGACTGAATCTTAAGACATAATACTAAGGCTTAACCTTAAGACTTATCCCTAAGACTTAACCCTGAGAATTTAATGTAAGACTGAACCTTAGGATGTAACCCTAAGACTTAACACTATAACTTAACCGAAGACAACACTAAGACTTAAATTTAAGACTAAACTTTTAGACTTAACCCTAAGACGTAAACTTAAGAATTAAACATAAATCTTAACCCTGACACTTAACCCTAAGACGTATCCCAAAGACTTAAATTTAAGACTTAAACCTAAGACTCAAACCCTAGGACTTAAGATTTAACCTTAAGACTTAACACAAAGATTTAACCCTAAGATTTAGATTTATGAGTTAACCTTAAGACTTAATCCTAAGACTTAACACTAAGACTTAACCTTAAGACATAACCATAACACTTAAATCTAAGACTTAACCTTAACACTTAACCGTAAGACATAACCTTAAGATTTAACGCTAAGACTCAAATTTACGCCTTATCCTTAAGGCTTAACCCTAAGACTTAAATTTAGGTCTTAACCTTAACAGTTAACCCTAAGACTTAACCCTGAGACTTAAACCTAAGACTTAACCCTAAGACATAACCCTGAGACTTAACCTTAAGACTTAACCTTAAAACTTAACCCTAGGACTTGAATTTAAGACTTAACCTTAAGACTTATCCCTAAGACTTAACCCTGAGACTTAAACCTAATACTTAATCTTAGAGACTTAACCCTTAGACTTAACCTTAAGACTTAACCCTAACACTTATAATTAAGACTTAACCTTAAGACTTAACCTTGTGACTTAACCTTAAAAACTAAACCTGAGACTTAACCCTAAGACTTAAACTTAAAACTTAACCCTAAGACTTAACCCTATGATTTAAACCTAAGACTTAACTTAAACATAAGACTTAACCCTAAGGCATAACCCTGAGACTTAACCCTACGACTGAACCCTAAGACTAAACCCTAAGACTTAACCTTAAGACTTAACCCTAAGTCTTAACCCTGAGATTAACCGTGAGACTTAACCCAAAGATTTATCCCCAAGACTTAAAATTAAGACTTAAACTTATGACATAGCCATAAGAGTTAACCCTGAGATTAAATCTTATGACTTTAACCCTAAGACTTAATATTAATACTTAACCTTAAGACAACACCCTAAGACTTAACCCTAAGACAATAAACCTAAGACGTAACCTTAAATACTTAACTCTAAGTCTTAACCTTAAGACTTAACCCTAAGACATAACTCTAAGACTTAATCTTAAGTCTTAACCTTAAGACCTAACCCTAAGATTTAACCTTAAGACGTGATCTTTAGGACATAACCCTAAGAATTAACCCTAAGACTTAAATTTAATACTTAACCCTAAGACTTAACCCTAAGACTTAATCCTAAGACATAACCCTGAGACTGAAACCTAAGACTTAACCTTAATGCTTAACCCTAAGTCATAACCCTGAGACTTAACATTGAAACTTAGCCTTGAAACTTAACCCTGAGACTTAACCCTAAGCCATATCCCCAAGACTTAACTCTAAGACGTAAACCTAAGACTCAATCCATAAGACTTAACCTTAAGACTTAACCCTAAGTCTCAGCCTTAAGACAGAACCTTACGACTTAACCCTGGGACTTAACCTTGAGACCTTACCTTGAGCCTTAACCCTGAGACTTATCCCTAAGACTTAACCATGAGACTTAACCTTCAGATTTACCGTTAAGTCTTAACTACAAGACTAAACCTTAAAACATAACCTTAAGACTTAACCGTAAGACATAAACCTGAGACTTAACCCTAAGACTTAACTAGAAGACTTAACCCTAAAACTTAACCTTAAGGCTTAACCATAAAAATTAAGCCTAAGACTTAACCCTAAAACTTAACCTTAAGGCTCAACCTTAAGACTTGACGTTAAGACTTAAGTTTAAGACTTAACCTTAATACTTTACCCTAAGACGTAAGCCAAAAACTTAACCCTAAGACTTAACCCTAAAGACTTAACTATAAGACTTAACCCTAAGTCTTAACCTTAAGACCTAACTTTAATATTCAAACTTAACACTTAACCTTAGGAGTTAACCCTTAGACTTAACCTTATAACTTAACCCTAAGACATAACATTAAGAGGTAACCATAAGACTTAACTGTAAGACTTAACCTGACACTTAACATTAAGACTTAACCCTAAGAAACAATCCTAAAACTTAACCCTAAGGATTAACATAATGACTTCACCTTAAGACTTGATCCTAAGACTTCACCTTAAGACTTATCCCTAAGACATAACCCTAAGACTTAAATTTACGACTTAACCATAAGACTTAACCCTAAGACTTATCCCTAAGACATAACCCTAAGACTTAAATTTAGGACTTAACCACAAGACTTAACCCTAAGACTTAATACTAATACTTAACCTAAGACTTAACCCTGAGACTTAACCTTAAGACTTAACCCTAAGATTTAACCTTAAGACTTAACCCTAAGACTTATCCCTGAGACTTAACCCTAAGACTTATCCCTGAGACTTAACCCTAAGACTTATCCCCAAACCTTAACCTTAAGACTTATTATTAAGATTTAAATTTAAGACTGAATCTTAAGACATAATACTAAGGCTTAACCTTAAGACTTATCCCTAAGACTTAACCCTGAGAATTTAATATAAGACTGAACCTTAGGATGTAACCCTAAGACTTAACACTATAACTTAACCGAAGACAACACTAAGACTTAAATTTAAGACTAAACTTTTAGACTTAACCCTAAGACGTAAACTTAAGAATTAAACATAAATCTTAACCCTGACACTTAACCCTAAGACGTATCCCAAAGACTTAAATTTAAGACTTAAACCTAAGACTCAAACCCTAGGACTTAAGATTTAACCTTAAGACTTAACACAAAGATTTAACCCTAAGATTTAGATTTATGAGTTAACCTTAAGACTTAACACTAAGACTTAACCTTAAGACATAACCATAACACTTAAATCTAAGACTTAACCTTAACACTTAACCGTAAGACATAACCTTAAGATTTAACGCTAAGACTCAAATTTACGTCTTATCCTTAAGGCTTAACCCTAAGACTTCAATTTAGGTCTTAACCTTAACAGTTAACCCTAAGACTTAACCCTGAGACTTAAACCTAAGACTTAACCCTAAGACATAACCCTGAGACTTAACCTTAAGACTTAACCTTAAAACTTAACCCTAGGACTTGAATTTAAGACTTAACCTTAAGACTTATCCCTAAGACTTAACCCTGAGACTTAAACCTAATACTTAATCTTAGAGACTTAACCCTTAGACTTAACCTTAAGACTTAACCCTAACACTTATAATTAAGACTTAACCTTAAGACTTAACCTTGTGACTTAACCTTAAAAACTAAACCTGAGACTTAACCCTAAGACTTAAACTTAAAACTTAACCCTAAGACTTAACCCTATGATTTAAACCTAAGACTTAACTTAAACATAAGACTTAACCCTAAGGCATAACCCTGAGACTTAACCCTACGACTGAACCCTAAGACTAAACCCTAAGACTTAACCTTAAGACTTAACCCTAAGTCTTAACCCTGAGATTAACCGTGAGACTTAACCCAAGGATTTATCCCCAAGACTTAAAATTAAGACTTAAACTTATGACATAACCATAAGAGTTAACCCTGAGATTAAATCTTATGACTTTAACCCTAAGACTTAATATTAATACTTAACCTTAAGACAACACCCTAAGACTTAACCCTAAGACAATTAACCTAAGACGTAACCTTAAATACTTAACTCTAAGTCTTAACCTTAAGACTTAACCCTAAGACATAACTCTAAGACTTAATCTTAAGTCTTAACCTTAAGACCTAACCCTAAGATTTAACCTTAAGACGTGATCTTTAGGACATAACCCTAAGAATTAACCCTAAGACTTAAATTTAATACTTAACCCTAAGACTTAACCCTAAGACTTAATCCTAAGACATAACCCTGAGACTGAAACCTAAGACTTAACCTTAATGCTTAACCCTAAGTCATAACCCTGAGACTTAACATTGAAACTTAGCCTTGAAACTTAACCCTGAGACTTAACCCTAAGCCATATCCCCAAGACTTAACTCTAAGACGTAAACCTAAGACTCAATCCATAAGACTTAACCTTAAGACTTAACCCTAAGTCTCAGCCTTAAGACAGAACCTTACGACTTAACCCTGGGACTTAACCTTGAGACCTTACCTTGAGCCTTAACCCTGAGACTTATCCCTAAGACTTAACCATGAGACTTAACCTTCAGATTTACCGTTAAGTCTTAACTACAAGACTAAACCTTAAAACATAACCTTAAGACTTAACCGTAAGACATAAACCTGAGACTTAACCCTAAGACTTAACTAGAAGACTTAACCCTAAAACTTAACCTTAAGACTTAACCATAAAAATTAAGCCTAAGACTTAACCCTAAAACTTAACCTTAAGGCTCAACCTTAAGACTTGACGTTAAGACTTAAGTTTAAGACTTAACCTTAATACTTTACCCTAAGACGTAAGCCAAAAACTTAACCCTAAGACTTAACCCTAAAGACTTAACTATAAGACTTAACCCTAAGTCTTAACCTTAAGACCTAACTTTAATATTCAAACTTAACACTTAACCTTAGGAGTTAACCCTTAGACTTAACCTTATAACTTAACCCTAAGACATAACATTAAGAGGTAACCATAAGACTTAACTGTAAGACTTAACCTGACACTTAACATTAAGACTTAACCCTAAGAAACAATCCTAAAACTTAACCCTAAGGATTAACATAATGACTTCACCTTAAGACTTGATCCTAAGACTTCACCTTAAGACTTATCCCTAAGACATAACCCTAAGACTTAAATTTACGACTTAACCATAAGACTTAACCCTAAGACTTATCCCTAAGACATAACCCTAAGACTTAAATTTAGGACTTAACCACAAGACTTAACCCTAAGACTTAATACTAATACTTAACCTAAGACTTAACCCTGAGACTTAACCTTAAGACTTAACCCTAAGATTTAACCTTAAGACTTAACCCTAAGACTTATCCCTGAGACTTAACCCTAAGACTTATCCCTGAGACTTAACCCTAAGACTTATCCCCAAACCTTAACCTTAAGACTTATTATTAAGATTTAAATTTAAGACTGAATCTTAAGACATAATACTAAGGCTTAACCTTAAGACTTATCCCTAAGACTTAACCCTGAGAATTTAATATAAGACTGAACCTTAGGATGTAACCCTAAGACTTAACACTATAACTTAACCGAAGACAACACTAAGACTTAAATTTAAGACTAAACTTTTAGACTTAACCCTAAGACGTAAACTTAAGAATTAAACATAAATCTTAACCCTGACACTTAACCCTAAGACGTATCCCAAAGACTTAAATTTAAGACTTAAACCTAAGACTCAAACCCTAGGACTTAAGATTTAACCTTAAGACTTAACACAAAGATTTAACCCTAAGATTTAGATTTATGAGTTAACCTTAAGACTTAATCCTAAGACTTAACACTAAGACATAACCATAACACTTAAATCTAAGACTTAACCTTAACACTTAACCGTAAGACATAACCTTAAGATTTAACGCTAAGACTCAAATTTACGTCTTATCCTTAAGGCTTAACCCTAAGACTTAAATTTAGGTCTTAACCTTAACAGTTAACCCTAAGACTTAACCCTGAGACTTAAACCTAAGACTTAACCCTAAGACATAACCCTGAGACTTAACCTTAAGACTTAACCTTAAAACTTAACCCTAGGACTTGAATTTAAGACTTAACCTTAAGACTTATCCCTAAGACTTAACCCTGAGACTTAAACCTAATACTTAATCTTAGAGACTTAACCCTTAGACTTAACCTTAAGACTTAACCCTAACACTTATAATTAAGACTTAACCTTAAGACTTAACCTTGTGACTTAACCTTAAAAACTAAACCTGAGACTTAACCCTAAGACTTAAACTTAAAACTTAACCCTATGATTTAAACCTAAGACTTAACTTAAACATAAGACTTAACCCTAAGGCATAACCCTGAGACTTAACCCTACGACTGAACCCTAAGACTAAACCCTAAGACTTAACCTTAAGACTTAACCCTAAGTCTTAACCCTGAGATTAACCGTGAGACTTAACCCAAGGATTTATCCCCAAGACTTAAAATTAAGACTTAAACTTATGACATAACCATAATAGTTAACCCTGAGATTAAATCTTATGACTTTAACCCTAAGACTTAATATTAATACTTAACCTTAAGACAACACCCTAAGACTTAACCCTAAGACAATAAACCTAAGACGTAACCTTAAATACTTAACTCTAAGTCTTAACCTTAAGACTTAACCCTAAGACATAACTCTAAGACTTAATCTTAAGTCTTAACCTTAAGACCTAACCCTAAGATTTAACCTTAAGACGTGATCTTTAGGACATAACCCTAAGAATTAACCCTAAGACTTAAATTTAATACTTAACCCTAAGACTTAACCCTAAGACTTAATCCTAAGACATAACCCTGAGACTGAAACCTAAGACTTAACCTTAATGCTTAACCCTAAGTCATAACCCTGAGACTTAACATTGAAACTTAGCCTTGAAACTTAACCCTGAGACTTAACCCTAAGCCATATCCCCAAGACTTAACTCTAAGACGTAAACCTAAGACTCAATCCATAAGACTTAACCTTAAGACTTAACCCTAAGTCTCAGCCTTAAGACAGAACCTTACGACTTAACCCTGGGACTTAACCTTGAGACCTTACCTTGAGCCTTAACCCTGAGACTTATCCCTAAGACTTAACCATGAGACTTAACCTTCAGATTTACCGTTAAGTCTTAACTACAAGACTAAACCTTAAAACATAACCTTAAGACTTAACCGTAAGACATAAACCTGAGACTTAACCCTAAGACTTAACTAGAAGACTTAACCCTAAAACTTAACCTTAAGGCTTAACCATAAAAATTAAGCCTAAGACTTAACCCTAAAACTTAACCTTAAGGCTCAACCTTAAGACTTGACGTTAAGACTTAAGTTTAAGACTTAACCTTAATACTTTACCCTAAGACGTAAGCCAAAAACTTAACCCTAAGACTTAACCCTAAAGACTTAACTATAAGACTTAACCCTAAGTCTTAACCTTAAGACCTAACTTTAATATTCAAACTTAACACTTAACCTTAGGAGTTAACCCTTAGACTTAACCTTATAACTTAACCCTAAGACATAACATTAAGAGGTAACCATAAGACTTAACTGTAAGACTTAACCTGACACTTAACATTAAGACTTAACCCTAAGAAACAATCCTAAAACTTAACCCTAAGGATTAACATAATGACTTCACCTTAAGACTTGATCCTAAGACTTCACCTTAAGACTTATCCCTAAGACATAACCCTAAGACTTAAATTTACGACTTAACCATAAGACTTAACCCTAAGACTTATCCCTAAGACATAACCCTAAGACTTAAATTTAGGACTTAACCACAAGACTTAACCCTAAGACTTAATACTAATACTTAACCTAAGACTTAACCCTGAGACTTAACCTTAAGACTTAACCCTAAGATTTAACCTTAAGACTTAACCCTAAGACTTATCCCTGAGACTTAACCCTAAGACTTATCCCTGAGACTTAACCCTAAGACTTATCCCCAAACCTTAACCTTAAGACTTATTATTAAGATTTAAATTTAAGACTGAATCTTAAGACATAATACTAAGGCTTAACCTTAAGACTTATCCCTAAGACTTAACCCTGAGAATTTAATATAAGACTGAACCTTAGGATGTAACCCTAAGACTTAACACTATAACTTAACCGAAGACAACACTAAGACTTAAATTTAAGACTAAACTTTTAGACTTAACCCTAAGACGTAAACTTAAGAATTAAACATAAATCTTAACCCTGACACTTAACCCTAAGACGTATCCCAAAGACTTAAATTTAAGACTTAAACCTAAGACTCAAACCCTAGGACTTAAGATTTAACCTTAAGACTTAACACAAAGATTTAACCCTAAGATTTAGATTTATGAGTTAACCTTAAGACTTAATCCTAAGACTTAACACTAAGACTTAACCATAACACTTAAATCTAAGACTTAACCTTAACACTTAACCGTAAGACATAACCTTAAGATTTAACGCTAAGACTCAAATTTACGTCTTATCCTTAAGGCTTAACCCTAAGACTTAAATTTAGGTCTTAACCTTAACAGTTAACCCTAAGACTTAACCCTGAGACTTAAACCTAAGACTTAACCCTAAGACATAACCCTGAGACTTAACCTTAAGACTTAACCTTAAAACTTAACCCTAGGACTTGAATTTAAGACTTAACCTTAAGACTTATCCCTAAGACTTAACCCTGAGACTTAAACCTAATACTTAATCTTAGAGACTTAACCCTTAGACTTAACCTTAAGACTTAACCCTAACACTTATAATTAAGACTTAACCTTAAGACTTAACCTTGTGACTTAACCTTAAAAACTAAACCTGAGACTTAACCCTAAGACTTAAACTTAAAACTTAACCCTAAGACTTAACCCTATGATTTAAACCTAAGACTTAACTTAAACATAAGACTTAACCCTAAGGCATAACCCTGAGACTTAACCCTACGACTGAACCCTAAGACTAAACCCTAAGACTTAACCTTAAGACTTAACCCTAAGTCTTAACCCTGAGATTAACCGTGAGACTTAACCCAAGGATTTATCCCCAAGACTTAAAATTAAGACTTAAACTTATGACATAACCATAATAGTTAACCCTGAGATTAAATCTTATGACTTTAACCCTAAGACTTAATATTAATACTTAACCTTAAGACAACACCCTAAGACTTAACCCTAAGACAATAAACCTAAGACGTAACCTTAAATACTTAACTCTAAGTCTTAACCTTAAGACTTAACCCTAAGACATAACTCTAAGACTTAATCTTAAGTCTTAACCTTAAGACCTAACCCTAAGATTTAACCTTAAGACGTGATCTTTAGGACATAACCCTAAGAATTAACCCTAAGACTTAAATTTAATACTTAACCCTAAGACTTAACCCTAAGACTTAATCCTAAGACATAACCCTGAGACTGAAACCTAAGACTTAACCTTAATGCTTAACCCTAAGTCATAACCCTGAGACTTAACATTGAAACTTAGCCTTGAAACTTAACCCTGAGACTTAAGCCTAAGCCATATCCCCAAGACTTAACTCTAAGACGTAAACCTAAGACTCAATCCATAAGACTTAACCTTAAGACTTAACCCTAAGTCTCAGCCTTAAGACAGAACCTTACGACTTAACCCTGGGACTTAACCTTGAGACCTTACCTTGAGCCTTAACCCTGAGACTTATCCCTAAGACTTAACCATGAGACTTAACCTTCAGATTTACCGTTAAGTCTTAACTACAAGACTAAACCTTAAAACATAACCTTAAGACTTAACCGTAAGACATAAACCTGAGACTTAACCCTAAGACTTAACTAGAAGACTTAACCCTAAAACTTAACCTTAAGACTTAACCATAAAAATTAAGCCTAAGACTTAACCCTAAAACTTAACCTTAAGGCTCAACCTTAAGACTTGACGTTAAGACTTAAGTTTAAGACTTAACCTTAATACTTTACCCTAAGACGTAAGCCAAAAACTTAACCCTAAGACTTAACCCTAAAGACTTAACTATAAGACTTAACCCTAAGTCTTAACCTTAAGACCTAACTTTAATATTCAAACTTAACACTTAACCTTAGGAGTTAACCCTTAGACTTAACCTTATAACTTAACCCTAAGACATAACATTAAGAGGTAACCATAAGACTTAACTGTAAGACTTAACCTGACACTTAACATTAAGACTTAACCCTAAGAAACAATCCTAAAACTTAACCCTAAGGATTAACATAATGACTTCACCTTAAGACTTGATCCTAAGACTTCACCTTAAGACTTATCCCTAAGACATAACCCTAAGACTTAAATTTACGACTTAACCATAAGACTTAACCCTAAGACTTATCCCTAAGACATAACCCTAAGACTTAAATTTAGGACTTAACCACAAGACTTAACCCTAAGACTTAATACTAATACTTAACCTAAGACTTAACCCTGAGACTTAACCTTAAGACTTAACCCTAAGATTTAACCTTAAGACTTAACCCTAAGACTTATCCCTGAGACTTAACCCTAAGACTTATCCCTGAGACTTAACCCTAAGACTTATCCCCAAACCTTAACCTTAAGACTTATTATTAAGATTTAAATTTAAGACTGAATCTTAAGACATAATACTAAGGCTTAACCTTAAGACTTATCCCTAAGACTTAACCCTGAGAATTTAATATAAGACTGAACCTTAGGATGTAACCCTAAGACTTAACACTATAACTTAACCGAAGACAACACTAAGACTTAAATTTAAGACTAAACTTTTAGACTTAACCCTAAGACGTAAACTTAAGAATTAAACATAAATCTTAACCCTGACACTTAACCCTAAGACGTATCCCAAAGACTTAAATTTAAGACTTAAACCTAAGACTCAAACCCTAGGACTTAAGATTTAACCTTAAGACTTAACACAAAGATTTAACCCTAAGATTTAGATTTATGAGTTAACCTTAAGACTTAATCCTAAGACTTAACACTAAGACTTAACACTAAGACATAACCATAACACTTAAATCTAAGACTTAACCTTAACACTTAACCGTAAGACATAACCTTAAGATTTAACGCTAAGACTCAAATTTACGTCTTATCCTTAAGGCTTAACCCTAAGACTTCAATTTAGGTCTTAACCTTAACAGTTAACCCTAAGACTTAACCCTGAGACTTAAACCTAAGACTTAACCCTAAGACATAACCCTGAGACTTAACCTTAAGACTTAACCTTAAAACTTAACCCTAGGACTTGAATTTAAGACTTAACCTTAAGACTTATCCCTAAGACTTAACCCTGAGACTTAAACCTAATACTTAATCTTAGAGACTTAACCCTTAGACTTAACCTTAAGACTTAACCCTAACACTTATAATTAAGACTTAACCTTAAGACTTAACCTTGTGACTTAACCTTAAAAACTAAACCTGAGACTTAACCCTAAGACTTAAACTTAAAACTTAACCCTATGATTTAAACCTAAGACTTAACTTAAACATAAGACTTAACCCTAAGGCATAACCCTGAGACTTAACCCTACGACTGAACCCTAAGACTAAACCCTAAGACTTAACCTTAAGACTTAACCCTAAGTCTTAACCCTGAGATTAACCGTGAGACTTAACCCAAGGATTTATCCCCAAGACTTAAAATTAAGACTTAAACTTATGACATAACCATAATAGTTAACCCTGAGATTAAATCTTATGACTTTAACCCTAAGACTTAATATTAATACTTAACCTTAAGACAACACCCTAAGACTTAACCCTAAGACAATAAACCTAAGACGTAACCTTAAATACTTAACTCTAAGTCTTAACATTAAGACTTAACCCTAAGACATAACTCTAAGACTTAATCTTAAGTCTTAACCTTAAGACCTAACCCTAAGATTTAACCTTAAGACGTGATCTTTAGGACATAACCCTAAGAATTAACCCTAAGACTTAAATTTAATACTTAACCCTAAGACTTAACCCTAAGACTTAATCCTAAGACATAACCCTGAGACTGAAACCTAAGACTTAACCTTAATGCTTAACCCTAAGTCATAACCCTGAGACTTAACATTGAAACTTAGCCTTGAAACTTAACCCTGAGACTTAAGCCTAAGCCATATCCCCAAGACTTAACTCTAAGACGTAAACCTAAGACTCAATCCATAAGACTTAACCTTAAGACTTAACCCTAAGTCTCAGCCTTAAGACAGAACCTTACGACTTAACCCTGGGACTTAACCTTGAGACCTTACCTTGAGCCTTAACCCTGAGACTTATCCCTAAGACTTAACCATGAGACTTAACCTTCAGATTTACCGTTAAGTCTTAACTACAAGACTAAACCTTAAAACATAACCTTAAGACTTAACCGTAAGACATAAACCTGAGACTTAACCCTAAGACTTAACTAGAAGACTTAACCCTAAAACTTAACCTTAAGACTTAACCATAAAAATTAAGCCTAAGACTTAACCCTAAAACTTAACCTTAAGGCTCAACCTTAAGACTTGACGTTAAGACTTAAGTTTAAGACTTAACCTTAATACTTTACCCTAAGACGTAAGCCAAAAACTTAACCCTAAGACTTAACCCTAAAGACTTAACTATAAGACTTAACCCTAAGTCTTAACCTTAAGACCTAACTTTAATATTCAAACTTAACACTTAACCTTAGGAGTTAACCCTTAGACTTAACCTTATAACTTAACCCTAAGACATAACATTAAGAGGTAACCATAAGACTTAACTGTAAGACTTAACCTGACACTTAACATTAAGACTTAACCCTAAGAAACAATCCTAAAACTTAACCCTAAGGATTAACATAATGACTTCACCTTAAGACTTGATCCTAAGACTTCACCTTAAGACTTATCCCTAAGACATAACCCTAAGACTTAAATTTACGACTTAACCATAAGACTTAACCCTAAGACTTATCCCTAAGACATAACCCTAAGACTTAAATTTAGGACTTAACCACAAGACTTAACCCTAAGACTTAATACTAATACTTAACCTAAGACTTAACCCTGAGACTTAACCTTAAGACTTAACCCTAAGATTTAACCTTAAGACTTAACCCTAAGACTTATCCCTGAGACTTAACCCTAAGACTTATCCCTGAGACTTAACCCTAAGACTTATCCCCAAACCTTAACCTTAAGACTTATTATTAAGATTTAAATTTAAGACTGAATCTTAAGACATAATACTAAGGCTTAACCTTAAGACTTATCCCTAAGACTTAACCCTGAGAATTTAATATAAGACTGAACCTTAGGATGTAACCCTAAGACTTAACACTATAACTTAACCGAAGACAACACTAAGACTTAAATTTAAGACTAAACTTTTAGACTTAACCCTAAGACGTAAACTTAAGAATTAAACATAAATCTTAACCCTGACACTTAACCCTAAGACGTATCCCAAAGACTTAAATTTAAGACTTAAACCTAAGACTCAAACCCTAGGACTTAAGATTTAACCTTAAGACTTAACACAAAGATTTAACCCTAAGATTTAGATTTATGAGTTAACCTTAAGACTTAATCCTAAGACTTAACACTAAGACTTAACCATAACACTTAAATCTAAGACTTAACCTTAACACTTAACCGTAAGACATAACCTTAAGATTTAACGCTAAGACTCAAATTTACGTCTTATCCTTAAGGCTTAACCCTAAGACTTAAATTTAGGTCTTAACCTTAACAGTTAACCCTAAGACTTAACCCTGAGACTTAAACCTAAGACTTAACCCTAAGACATAACCCTGAGACTTAACCTTAAGACTTAACCTTAAAACTTAACCCTAGGACTTGAATTTAAGACTTAACCTTAAGACTTATCCCTAAGACTTAACCCTGAGACTTAAACCTAATACTTAATCTTAGAGACTTAACCCTTAGACTTAACCTTAAGACTTAACCCTAACACTTATAATTAAGACTTAACCTTAAGACTTAACCTTGTGACTTAACCTTAAAAACTAAACCTGAGACTTAACCCTAAGACTTAAACTTAAAACTTAACCCTAAGACTTAACCCTATGATTTAAACCTAAGACTTAACTTAAACATAAGACTTAACCCTAAGGCATAACCCTGAGACTTAACCCTACGACTGAACCCTAAGACTAAACCCTAAGACTTAACCTTAAGACTTAACCCTAAGTCTTAACCCTGAGATTAACCGTGAGACTTAACCCAAGGATTTATCCCCAAGACTTAAAATTAAGACTTAAACTTATGACATAACCATAATAGTTAACCCTGAGATTAAATCTTATGACTTTAACCCTAAGACTTAATATTAATACTTAACCTTAAGACAACACCCTAAGACTTAACCCTAAGACAATAAACCTAAGACGTAACCTTAAATACTTAACTCTAAGTCTTAACCTTAAGACTTAACCCTAAGACATAACTCTAAGACTTAATCTTAAGTCTTAACCTTAAGACCTAACCCTAAGATTTAACCTTAAGACGTGATCTTTAGGACATAACCCTAAGAATTAACCCTAAGACTTAAATTTAATACTTAACCCTAAGACTTAACCCTAAGACTTAATCCTAAGACATAACCCTGAGACTGAAACCTAAGACTTAACCTTAATGCTTAACCCTAAGTCATAACCCTGAGACTTAACATTGAAACTTAGCCTTGAAACTTAACCCTGAGACTTAAGCCTAAGCCATATCCCCAAGACTTAACTCTAAGACGTAAACCTAAGACTCAATCCATAAGACTTAACCTTAAGACTTAACCCTAAGTCTCAGCCTTAAGACAGAACCTTACGACTTAACCCTGGGACTTAACCTTGAGACCTTACCTTGAGCCTTAACCCTGAGACTTATCCCTAAGACTTAACCATGAGACTTAACCTTCAGATTTACCGTTAAGTCTTAACTACAAGACTAAACCTTAAAACATAACCTTAAGACTTAACCGTAAGACATAAACCTGAGACTTAACCCTAAGACTTAACTAGAAGACTT
The DNA here is from genome assembly GCF_023634155.1 of Falco peregrinus. Taxonomy (NCBI): domain Eukaryota; kingdom Metazoa; phylum Chordata; class Aves; order Falconiformes; family Falconidae; genus Falco; species Falco peregrinus. The sequence continues at coordinate 4,470,118 of NW_026599592.1, read as the reverse complement.
AACCCTAAAACTTAACCTTAAGACTTAACCATAAAAATTAAGCCTAAGACTTAACCCTAAAACTTAACCTTAAGGCTCAACCTTAAGACTTGACGTTAAGACTTAAGTTTAAGACTTAACCTTAATACTTTACCCTAAGACGTAAGCCAAAAACTTAACCCTAAGACTTAACCCTAAAGACTTAACTATAAGACTTAACCCTAAGTCTTAACCTTAAGACCTAACTTTAATATTCAAACTTAACACTTAACCTTAGGAGTTAACCCTTAGACTTAACCTTATAACTTAACCCTAAGACATAACATTAAGAGGTAACCATAAGACTTAACTGTAAGACTTAACCTGACACTTAACATTAAGACTTAACCCTAAGAAACAATCCTAAAACTTAACCCTAAGGATTAACATAATGACTTCACCTTAAGACTTGATCCTAAGACTTCACCTTAAGACTTATCCCTAAGACATAACCCTAAGACTTAAATTTACGACTTAACCATAAGACTTAACCCTAAGACTTATCCCTAAGACATAACCCTAAGACTTAAATTTACGACTTAACCACAAGACTTAACCCTAAGACTTAATACTAATACTTAACCTAAGACTTAACCCTGAGACTTAACCTTAAGACTTAACCCTAAGATTTAACCTTAAGACTTAACCCTAAGACTTATCCCTGAGACTTAACCCTAAGACTTATCCCTGAGACTTAACCCTAAGACTTATCCCCAAACCTTAACCTTAAGACTTATTATTAAGATTTAAATTTAAGACTGAATCTTAAGACATAATACTAAGGCTTAACCTTAAGACTTATCCCTAAGACTTAACCCTGAGAATTTAATATAAGACTGAACCTTAGGATGTAACCCTAAGACTTAACACTATAACTTAACCGAAGACAACACTAAGACTTAAATTTAAGACTAAACTTTTAGACTTAACCCTAAGACGTAAACTTAAGAATTAAACATAAATCTTAACCCTGACACTTAACCCTAAGACGTATCCCAAAGACTTAAATTTAAGACTTAAACCTAAGACTCAAACCCTAGGACTTAAGATTTAACCTTAAGACTTAACACAAAGATTTAACCCTAAGATTTAGATTTATGAGTTAACCTTAAGACTTAATCCTAAGACTTAACACTAAGACTTAACCTTAAGACATAACCATAACACTTAAATCTAAGACTTAACCTTAACACTTAACCGTAAGACATAACCTTAAGATTTAACGCTAAGACTCAAATTTACGTCTTATCCTTAAGGCTTAACCCTAAGACTTAAATTTAGGTCTTAACCTTAACAGTTAACCCTAAGACTTAACCCTGAGACTTAAACCTAAGACTTAACCCTAAGACATAACCCTGAGACTTAACCTTAAGACTTAACCTTAAAACTTAACCCTAGGACTTGAATTTAAGACTTAACCTTAAGACTTATCCCTAAGACTTAACCCTGAGACTTAAACCTAATACTTAATCTTAGAGACTTAACCCTTAGACTTAACCTTAAGACTTAACCCTAACACTTATAATTAAGACTTAACCTTAAGACTTAACCTTGTGACTTAACCTTAAAAACTAAACCTGAGACTTAACCCTAAGACTTAAACTTAAAACTTAACCCTAAGACTTAACCCTATGATTTAAACCTAAGACTTAACTTAAACATAAGACTTAACCCTAAGGCATAACCCTGAGACTTAACCCTACGACTGAACCCTAAGACTAAACCCTAAGACTTAACCTTAAGACTTAACCCTAAGTCTTAACCCTGAGATTAACCGTGAGACTTAACCCAAAGATTTATCCCCAAGACTTAAAATTAAGACTTAAACTTATGACATAACCATAAGAGTTAACCCTGAGATTAAATCTTATGACTTTAACCCTAAGACTTAATATTAATACTTAACCTTAAGACAACACCCTAAGACTTAACCCTAAGACAATAAACCTAAGACGTAACCTTAAATACTTAACTCTAAGTCTTAACCTTAAGACTTAACCCTAAGACATAACTCTAAGACTTAATCTTAAGTCTTAACCTTAAGACCTAACCCTAAGATTTAACCTTAAGACGTGATCTTTAGGACATAACCCTAAGAATTAACCCTAAGACTTAAATTTAATACTTAACCCTAAGACTTAACCCTAAGACATAACCCTGAGACTGAAACCTAAGACTTAACCTTAATGCTTAACCCTAAGTCATAACCCTGAGACTTAACATTGAAACTTAGCCTTGAAACTTAACCCTGAGACTTAACCCTAAGCCATATCCCCAAGACTTAACTCTAAGACGTAAACCTAAGACTCAATCCATAAGACTTAACCTTAAGACTTAACCCTAAGTCTCAGCCTTAAGACAGAACCTTACGACTTAACCCTGGGACTTAACCTTGAGACCTTACCTTGAGCCTTAACCCTGAGACTTATCCCTAAGACTTAACCATGAGACTTAACCTTCAGATTTACCGTTAAGTCTTAACTACAAGACTAAACCTTAAAACATAACCTTAAGACTTAACCGTAAGACATAAACCTGAGACTTAACCCTAAGACTTAACTAGAAGACTTAACCCTAAAACTTAACCTTAAGACTTAACCATAAAAATTAAGCCTAAGACTTAACCCTAAAACTTAACCGTAAGGCTCAACCTTAAGACTTGACGTTAAGACTTAAGTTTAAGACTTAACCTTAATACTTTACCCTAAGACGTAAGCCAAAAACTTAACCCTAAGACTTAACCCTAAAGACTTAACTATAAGACTTAACCCTAAGTCTTAACCTTAAGACCTAACTTTAATATTCAAACTTAACACTTAACCTTAGGAGTTAACCCTTAGACTTAACCTTATAACTTAACCCTAAGACATAACATTAAGAGGTAACCATAAGACTTAACTGTAAGACTTAACCTGACACTTAACATTAAGACTTAACCCTAAGAAACAATCCTAAAACTTAACCCTAAGGATTAACATAATGACTTCACCTTAAGACTTGATCCTAAGACTTCACCTTAAGACTTATCCCTAAGACATAACCCTAAGACTTAAATTTACGACTTAACCATAAGACTTAACCCTAAGACTTATCCCTAAGACATAACCCTAAGACTTAAATTTAGGACTTAACCACAAGACTTAACCCTAAGACTTAATACTAATACTTAACCTAAGACTTAACCCTGAGACTTAACCTTAAGACTTAACCCTAAGATTTAACCTTAAGACTTAACCCTAAGACTTATCCCTGAGACTTAACCCTAAGACTTATCCCTGAGACTTAACCCTAAGACTTATCCCCAAACCTTAACCTTAAGACTTATTATTAAGATTTAAATTTAAGACTGAATCTTAAGACATAATACTAAGGCTTAACCTTAAGACTTATCCCTAAGACTTAACCCTGAGAATTTAATATAAGACTGAACCTTAGGATGTAACCCTAAGACTTAACACTATAACTTAACCGAAGACAACACTAAGACTTAAATTTAAGACTAAACTTTTAGACTTAACCCTAAGACGTAAACTTAAGAATTAAACATAAATCTTAACCCTGACACTTAACCCTAAGACGTATCCCAAAGACTTAAATTTAAGACTTAAACCTAAGACTCAAACCCTAGGACTTAAGATTTAACCTTAAGACTTAACACAAAGATTTAACCCTAAGATTTAGATTTATGAGTTAACCTTAAGACTTAATCCTAAGACTTAACACTAAGACTTAACCTTAAGACATAACCATAACACTTAAATCTAAGACTTAACCTTAACACTTAACCGTAAGACATAACCTTAAGATTTAACGCTAAGACTCAAATTTACGTCTTATCCTTAAGGCTTAACCCTAAGACTTAAATTTAGGTCTTAACCTTAACAGTTAACCCTAAGACTTAACCCTGAGACTTAAACCTAAGACTTAACCCTAAGACATAACCCTGAGACTTAACCTTAAGACTTAACCTTAAAACTTAACCCTAGGACTTGAATTTAAGACTTAACCTTAAGACTTATCCCTAAGACTTAACCCTGAGACTTAAACCTAATACTTAATCTTAGAGACTTAACCCTTAGACTTAACCTTAAGACTTAACCCTAACACTTATAATTAAGACTTAACCTTAAGACTTAACCTTGTGACTTAACCTTAAAAACTAAACCTGAGACTTAACCCTAAGACTTAAACTTAAAACTTAACCCTAAGACTTAACCCTATGATTTAAACCTAAGACTTAACTTAAACATAAGACTTAACCCTAAGGCATAACCCTGAGACTTAACCCTACGACTGAACCCTAAGACTAAACCCTAAGACTTAACCTTAAGACTTAACCCTAAGTCTTAACCCTGAGATTAACCGTGAGACTTAACCCAAAGATTTATCCCCAAGACTTAAAATTAAGACTTAAACTTATGACATAGCCATAAGAGTTAACCCTGAGATTAAATCTTATGACTTTAACCCTAAGACTTAATATTAATACTTAACCTTAAGACAACACCCTAAGACTTAACCCTAAGACAATAAACCTAAGACGTAACCTTAAATACTTAACTCTAAGTCTTAACCTTAAGACTTAACCCTAAGACATAACTCTAAGACTTAATCTTAAGTCTTAACCTTAAGACCTAACCCTAAGATTTAACCTTAAGACGTGATCTTTAGGACATAACCCTAAGAATTAACCCTAAGACTTAAATTTAATACTTAACCCTAAGACTTAACCCTAAGACTTAATCCTAAGACATAACCCTGAGACTGAAACCTAAGACTTAACCTTAATGCTTAACCCTAAGTCATAACCCTGAGACTTAACATTGAAACTTAGCCTTGAAACTTAACCCTGAGACTTAACCCTAAGCCATATCCCCAAGACTTAACTCTAAGACGTAAACCTAAGACTCAATCCATAAGACTTAACCTTAAGACTTAACCCTAAGTCTCAGCCTTAAGACAGAACCTTACGACTTAACCCTGGGACTTAACCTTGAGACCTTACCTTGAGCCTTAACCCTGAGACTTATCCCTAAGACTTAACCATGAGACTTAACCTTCAGATTTACCGTTAAGTCTTAACTACAAGACTAAACCTTAAAACATAACCTTAAGACTTAACCGTAAGACATAAACCTGAGACTTAACCCTAAGACTTAACTAGAAGACTTAACCCTAAAACTTAACCTTAAGACTTAACCATAAAAATTAAGCCTAAGACTTAACCCTAAAACTTAACCTTAAGGCTCAACCTTAAGACTTGACGTTAAGACTTAAGTTTAAGACTTAACCTTAATACTTTACCCTAAGACGTAAGCCAAAAACTTAACCCTAAGACTTAACCCTAAAGACTTAACTATAAGACTTAACCCTAAGTCTTAACCTTAAGACCTAACTTTAATATTCAAACTTAACACTTAACCTTAGGAGTTAACCCTTAGACTTAACCTTATAACTTAACCCTAAGACATAACATTAAGAGGTAACCATAAGACTTAACTGTAAGACTTAACCTGACACTTAACATTAAGACTTAACCCTAAGAAACAATCCTAAAACTTAACCCTAAGGATTAACATAATGACTTCACCTTAAGACTTGATCCTAAGACTTCACCTTAAGACTTATCCCTAAGACATAACCCTAAGACTTAAATTTACGACTTAACCATAAGACTTAACCCTAAGACTTATCCCTAAGACATAACCCTAAGACTTAAATTTAGGACTTAACCACAAGACTTAACCCTAAGACTTAATACTAATACTTAACCTAAGACTTAACCCTGAGACTTAACCTTAAGACTTAACCCTAAGATTTAACCTTAAGACTTAACCCTAAGACTTATCCCTGAGACTTAACCCTAAGACTTATCCCTGAGACTTAACCCTAAGACTTATCCCCAAACCTTAACCTTAAGACTTATTATTAAGATTTAAATTTAAGACTGAATCTTAAGACATAATACTAAGGCTTAACCTTAAGACTTATCCCTAAGACTTAACCCTGAGAATTTAATATAAGACTGAACCTTAGGATGTAACCCTAAGACTTAACACTATAACTTAACCGAAGACAACACTAAGACTTAAATTTAAGACTAAACTTTTAGACTTAACCCTAAGACGTAAACTTAAGAATTAAACATAAATCTTAACCCTGACACTTAACCCTAAGACGTATCCCAAAGACTTAAATTTAAGACTTAAACCTAAGACTCAAACCCTAGGACTTAAGATTTAACCTTAAGACTTAACACAAAGATTTAACCCTAAGATTTAGATTTATGAGTTAACCTTAAGACTTAATCCTAAGACTTAACACTAAGACTTAACCTTAAGACATAACCATAACACTTAAATCTAAGACTTAACCTTAACACTTAACCGTAAGACATAACCTTAAGATTTAACGCTAAGACTCAAATTTACGTCTTATCCTTAAGGCTTAACCCTAAGACTTAAATTTAGGTCTTAACCTTAACAGTTAACCCTAAGACTTAACCCTGAGACTTAAACCTAAGACTTAACCCTAAGACATAACCCTGAGACTTAACCTTAAGACTTAACCTTAAAACTTAACCCTAGGACTTGAATTTAAGACTTAACCTTAAGACTTATCCCTAAGACTTAACCCTGAGACTTAAACCTAATACTTAATCTTAGAGACTTAACCCTTAGACTTAACCTTAAGACTTAACCCTAACACTTATAATTAAGACTTAACCTTAAGACTTAACCTTGTGACTTAACCTTAAAAACTAAACCTGAGACTTAACCCTAAGACTTAAACTTAAAACTTAACCCTAAGACTTAACCCTATGATTTAAACCTAAGACTTAACTTAAACATAAGACTTAACCCTAAGGCATAACCCTGAGACTTAACCCTACGACTGAACCCTAAGACTAAACCCTAAGACTTAACCTTAAGACTTAACCCTAAGTCTTAACCCTGAGATTAACCGTGAGACTTAACCCAAAGATTTATCCCCAAGACTTAAAATTAAGACTTAAACTTATGACATAGCCATAAGAGTTAACCCTGAGATTAAATCTTATGACTTTAACCCTAAGACTTAATATTAATACTTAACCTTAAGACAACACCCTAAGACTTAACCCTAAGACAATAAACCTAAGACGTAACCTTAAATACTTAACTCTAAGTCTTAACCTTAAGACTTAACCCTAAGACATAACTCTAAGACTTAATCTTAAGTCTTAACCTTAAGACCTAACCCTAAGATTTAACCTTAAGACGTGATCTTTAGGACATAACCCTAAGAATTAACCCTAAGACTTAAATTTAATACTTAACCCTAAGACTTAACCCTAAGACTTAATCCTAAGACATAACCCTGAGACTGAAACCTAAGACTTAACCTTAATGCTTAACCCTAAGTCATAACCCTGAGACTTAACATTGAAACTTAGCCTTGAAACTTAACCCTGAGACTTAACCCTAAGCCATATCCCCAAGACTTAACTCTAAGATGTAAACCTAAGACTCAATCCATAAGACTTAACCTTAAGACTTAACCCTAAGTCTCAGCCTTAAGACAGAACCTTACGACTTAACCCTGGGACTTAACCTTGAGACCTTACCTTGAGCCTTAACCCTGAGACTTATCCCTAAGACTTAACCATGAGACTTAACCTTCAGATTTACCGTTAAGTCTTAATTACAAGACTAAACCTTAAAACATAACCTTAAGACTTAACCGTAAGACATAAACCTGAGACTTAACCCTAAGACTTAACTAGAAGACTTAACCCTAAAACTCTAACCTTAAGACTTAACCATAAAAATTAAGCCTAAGACTTAACCCTAAAACTTAACCTTAAGGCTCAACCTTAAGACTTGACGTTAAGACTTAAGTTTAAGACTTAACCTTAATACTTTACCCTAAGACGTAAGCCAAAAACTTAACCCTAAGACTTAACCCTAAAGACTTAACTATAAGACTTAACCCTAAGTCTTAACCTTAAGACCTAACTTTAATATTCAAACTTAACACTTAACCTTAGGAGTTAACCCTTAGACTTAACCTTATAACTTAACCCTAAGACATAACATTAAGAGGTAACCATAAGACTTAACTGTAAGACTTAACCTGACACTTAACATTAAGACTTAACCCTAAGAAACAATCCTAAAACTTAACCCTAGGGATTAACATAATGACTTCACCTTAAGACTTGATCCTAAGACTTCACCTTAAGACTTATCCCTAAGACATAACCCTAAGACTTAAATTTACGACTTAACCATAAGACTTAACCCTAAGACTTATCCCTAAGACATAACCCTAAGACTTAAATTTAGGACTTAACCACAAGACTTAACCCTAAGACTTAATACTAATACTTAACCTAAGACTTAACCCTGAGACTTAACCTTAAGACTTAACCCTAAGATTTAACCTTAAGACTTAACCCTAAGACTTATCCCTGAGACTTAACCCTAAGACTTATCCCTGAGACTTAACCCTAAGACTTATCCCCAAACCTTAACCTTAAGACTTATTATTAAGATTTAAATTTAAGACTGAATCTTAAGACATAATACTAAGGCTTAACCTTAAGACTTATCCCTAAGACTTAACCCTGAGAATTTAATATAAGACTGAACCTTAGGATGTAACCCTAAGACTTAACACTATAACTTAACCGAAGACAACACTAAGACTTAAATTTAAGACTAAACTTTTAGACTTAACCCTAAGACGTAAACTTAAGAATTAAACATAAATCTTAACCCTGACACTTAACCCTAAGACGTATCCCAAAGACTTAAATTTAAGACTTAAACCTAAGACTCAAACCCTAGGACTTAAGATTTAACCTTAAGACTTAACACAAAGATTTAACCCTAAGATTTAGATTTATGAGTTAACCTTAAGACTTAATCCTAAGACTTAACACTAAGACTTAACCTTAAGACATAACCATAACACTTAAATCTAAGACTTAACCTTAACACTTAACCGTAAGACATAACCTTAAGATTTAACGCTAAGACTCAAATTTACGCCTTATCCTTAAGGCTTAACCCTAAGACTTAAATTTAGGTCTTAACCTTAACAGTTAACCCTAAGACTTAACCCTGAGACTTAAACCTAAGACTTAACCCTAAGACATAACCCTGAGACTTAACCTTAAGACTTAACCTTAAAACTTAACCCTAGGACTTGAATTTAAGACTTAACCTTAAGACTTATCCCTAAGACTTAACCCTGAGACTTAAACCTAATACTTAATCTTAGAGACTTAACCCTTAGACTTAACCTTAAGACTTAACCCTAACACTTATAATTAAGACTTAACCTTAAGACTTAACCTTGTGACTTAACCTTAAAAACTAAACCTGAGACTTAACCCTAAGACTTAAACTTAAAACTTAACCCTAAGACTTAACCCTATGATTTAAACCTAAGACTTAACTTAAACATAAGACTTAACCCTAAGGCATAACCCTGAGACTTAACCCTACGACTGAACCCTAAGACTAAACCCTAAGACTTAACCTTAAGACTTAACCCTAAGTCTTAACCCTGAGATTAACCGTGAGACTTAACCCAAGGATTTATCCCCAAGACTTAAAATTAAGACTTAAACTTATGACATAACCATAAGAGTTAACCCTGAGATTAAATCTTATGACTTTAACCCTAAGACTTAATATTAATACTTAACCTTAAGACAACACCCTAAGACTTAACCCTAAGACAATAAACCTAAGACGTAACCTTAAATACTTAACTCTAAGTCTTAACCTTAAGACTTAACCCTAAGACATAACTCTAAGACTTAATCTTAAGTCTTAACCTTAAGACCTAACCCTAAGATTTAACCTTAAGACGTGATCTTTAGGACATAACCCTAAGAATTAACCCTAAGACTTAAATTTAATACTTAACCCTAAGACTTAACCCTAAGACTTAATCCTAAGACATAACCCTGAGACTGAAACCTAAGACTTAACCTTAATGCTTAACCCTAAGTCATAACCCTGAGACTTAACATTGAAACTTAGCCTTGAAACTTAACCCTGAGACTTAACCCTAAGCCATATCCCCAAGACTTAACTCTAAGACGTAAACCTAAGACTCAATCCATAAGACTTAACCTTAAGACTTAACCCTAAGTCTCAGCCTTAAGACAGAACCTTACGACTTAACCCTGGGACTTAACCTTGAGACCTTACCTTGAGCCTTAACCCTGAGACTTATCCCTAAGACTTAACCATGAGACTTAACCTTCAGATTTACCGTTAAGTCTTAACTACAAGACTAAACCTTAAAACATAACCTTAAGACTTAACCGTAAGACATAAACCTGAGACTTAACCCTAAGACTTAACTAGAAGACTTAACCCTAAAACTTAACCTTAAGACTTAACCATAAAAATTAAGCCTAAGACTTAACCCTAAAACTTAACCTTAAGGCTCAACCTTAAGACTTGACGTTAAGACTTAAGTTTAAGACTTAACCTTAATACTTTACCCTAAGACGTAAGCCAAAAACTTAACCCTAAGACTTAACCCTAAAGACTTAACTATAAGACTTAACCCTAAGTCTTAACCTTAAGACCTAACTTTAATATTCAAACTTAACACTTAACCTTAGGAGTTAACCCTTAGACTTAACCTTATAACTTAACCCTAAGACATAACATTAAGAGGTAACCATAAGACTTAACTGTAAGACTTAACCTGACACTTAACATTAAGACTTAACCCTAAGAAACAATCCTAAAACTTAACCCTAAGGATTAACATAATGACTTCACCTTAAGACTTGATCCTAAGACTTCACCTTAAGACTTATCCCTAAGACATAACCCTAAGACTTAAATTTACGACTTAACCATAAGACTTAACCCTAAGACTTATCCCTAAGACATAACCCTAAGACTTAAATTTAGGACTTAACCACAAGACTTAACCCTAAGACTTAATACTAATACTTAACCTAAGACTTAACCCTGAGACTTAACCTTAAGACTTAACCCTAAGATTTAACCTTAAGACTTAACCCTAAGACTTATCCCTGAGACTTAACCCTAAGACTTATCCCTGAGACTTAACCCTAAGACTTATCCCCAAACCTTAACCTTAAGACTTATTATTAAGATTTAAATTTAAGACTGAATCTTAAGACATAATACTAAGGCTTAACCTTAAGACTTATCCCTAAGACTTAACCCTGAGAATTTAATATAAGACTGAACCTTAGGATGTAACCCTAAGACTTAACACTATAACTTAACCGAAGACAACACTAAGACTTAAATTTAAGACTAAACTTTTAGACTTAACCCTAAGACGTAAACTTAAGAATTAAACATAAATCTTAACCCTGACACTTAACCCTAAGACGTATCCCAAAGACTTAAATTTAAGACTTAAACCTAAGACTCAAACCCTAGGACTTAAGATTTAACCTTAAGACTTAACACAAAGATTTAACCCTAAGATTTAGATTTATGAGTTAACCTTAAGACTTAATCCTAAGACTTAACACTAAGACTTAACCTTAAGACATAACCATAACACTTAAATCTAAGACTTAACCTTAACACTTAACCGTAAGACATAACCTTAAGATTTAACGCTAAGACTCAAATTTACGTCTTATCCTTAAGGCTTAACCCTAAGACTTAAATTTAGGTCTTAACCTTAACAGTTAACCCTAAGACTTAACCCTGAGACTTAAACCTAAGACATAACCCTGAGACTTAACCTTAAGACTTAACCTTAAAACTTAACCCTAGGACTTGAATTTAAGACTTAACCTTAAGACTTATCCCTAAGACTTAACCCTGAGACTTAAACCTAATACTTAATCTTAGAGACTTAACCCTTAGACTTAACCTTAAGACTTAACCCTAACACTTATAATTAAGACTTAACCTTAAGACTTAACCTTGTGACTTAACCTTAAAAACTAAACCTGAGACTTAACCCTAAGACTTAAACTTAAAACTTAACCCTAAGACTTAACCCTATGATTTAAACCTAAGACTTCACTTAAACATAAGACTTAACCCTAAGGCATAACCCTGAGACTTAACCCTACGACTGAACCCTAAGACTAAACCCTAAGACTTAACCTTAAGACTTAACCCTAAGTCTTAACCCTGAGATTAACCGTGAGACTTAACCCAAAGATTTATCCCCAAGACTTAAAATTAAGACTTAAACTTATGACATAGCCATAAGAGTTAACCCTGAGATTAAATCTTATGACTTTAACCCTAAGACTTAATATTAATACTTAACCTTAAGACAACACCCTAAGACTTAACCCTAAGACAATAAACCTAAGACGTAACCTTAAATACTTAACTCTAAGTCTTAACCTTAAGACTTAACCCTAAGACATAACTCTAAGACTTAATCTTAAGTCTTAACCTTAAGACCTAACCCTAAGATTTAACCTTAAGACGTGATCTTTAGGACATAACCCTAAGAATTAACCCTAAGACTTAAATTTAATACTTAACCCTAAGACTTAATCCTAAGACATAACCCTGAGACTGAAACCTAAGACTTAACCTTAATGCTTAACCCTAAGTCATAACCCTGAGACTTAACATTGAAACTTAGCCTTGAAACTTAACCCTGAGACTTAAGCCTAAGCCATATCCCCAAGACTTAACTCTAAGACGTAAACCTAAGACTCAATCCATAAGACTTAACCTTAAGACTTAACCCTAAGTCTCAGCCTTAAGACAGAACCTTACGACTTAACCCTGGGACTTAACCTTGAGACCTTACCTTGAGCCTTAACCCTGAGACTTATCCCTAAGACTTAACCATGAGACTTAACCTTCAGATTTACCGTTAAGTCTTAACTACAAGACTAAACCTTAAAACATAACCTTAAGACTTAACCGTAAGACATAAACCTGAGACTTAACCCTAAGACTTAACTAGAAGACTTAACCCTAAAACTTAACCTTAAGACTTAACCATAAAAATTAAGCCTAAGACTTAACCCTAAAACTTAACCTTAAGGCTCAACCTTAAGACTTGACGTTAAGACTTAAGTTTAAGACTTAACCTTAATACTTTACCCTAAGACGTAAGCCAAAAACTTAACCCTAAGACTTAACCCTAAAGACTTAACTATAAGACTTAACCCTAAGTCTTAACCTTAAGACCTAACTTTAATATTCAAACTTAACACTTAACCTTAGGAGTTAACCCTTAGACTTAACCTTATAACTTAACCCTAAGACATAACATTAAGAGGTAACCATAAGACTTAACTGTAAGACTTAACCTGACACTTAACATTAAGACTTAACCCTAAGAAACAATCCTAAAACTTAACCCTAAGGATTAACATAATGACTTCACCTTAAGACTTGATCCTAAGACTTCACCTTAAGACTTATCCCTAAGACATAACCCTAAGACTTAAATTTACGACTTAACCATAAGACTTAACCCTAAGACTTATCCCTAAGACATAACCCTAAGACTTAAATTTAGGACTTAACCACAAGACTTAACCCTAAGACTTAATACTAATACTTAACCTAAGACTTAACCCTGAGACTTAACCTTAAGACTTAACCCTAAGATTTAACCTTAAGACTTAACCCTAAGACTTATCCCTGAGACTTAACCCTAAGACTTATCCCTGAGACTTAACCCTAAGACTTCTCCCCAAACCTTAACCTTAAGACTTATTATTAAGATTTATATTTAAGACTGAATCTTAAGACATAATACTAAGGCTTAACCTTAAGACTTATCCCTAAGACTTAACCCTGAGAATTTAATATAAGACTGAACCTTAGGATGTAACCCTAAGACTTAACACTATAACTTAACCGAAGACAACACTAAGACTTAAATTTAAGACTAAACTTTTAGACTTAACCCTAAGACGTAAACTTAAGAATTAAACATAAATCTTAACCCTGACACTTAACCCTAAGACGTATCCCAAAGACTTAAATTTAAGACTTAAACCTAAGACTCAAACCCTAGGACTTAAGATTTAACCTTAAGACTTAACACAAAGATTTAACCCTAAGATTTAGATTTATGAGTTAACCTTAAGACTTAATCCTAAGACTTAACACTAAGACTTAACCTTAAGACATAACCATAACACTTAAATCTAAGACTTAACCTTAACACTTAACCGTAAGACATAACCTTAAGATTTAACGCTAAGACTCAAATTTACGTCTTATCCTTAAGGCTTAACCCTAAGACTTAAATTTAGGTCTTAACCTTAACAGTTAACCCTAAGACTTAACCCTGAGACTTAAACCTAAGACTTAACCCTAAGACATAACCCTGAGACTTAACCTTAAGACTTAACCTTAAAACTTAACCCTAGGACTTGAATTTAAGACTTAACCTTAAGACTTATCCCTAAGACTTAACCCTGAGACTTAAACCTAATACTTAATCTTCGAGACTTAACCCTTAGACTTAACCTTAAGACTTAACCCTAACACTTATAATTAAGACTTAACCTTAAGACTTAACCTTGTGACTTAACCTTAAAAACTAAACCTGAGACTTAACCCTAAGACTTAAACTTAAAACTTAACCCTAAGACTTAACCCTATGATTTAAACCTAAGACTTCACTTAAACATAAGACTTAACCCTAAGGCATAACCCTGAGACTTAACCCTACGACTGAACCCTAAGACTAAACCCTAAGACTTAACCTTAAGACTTAACCCTAAGTCTTAACCCTGAGATTAACCGTGAGACTTAACCCAAAGATTTATCCCCAAGACTTAAAATTAAGACTTAAACTTATGACATAGCCATAAGAGTTAACCCTGAGATTAAATCTTATGACTTTAACCCTAAGACTTAATATTAATCCTTAACCTTAAGACAACACCCTAAGACTTAACCCTAAGACAATAAACCTAAGACGTAACCTTAAATACTTAACTCTAAGTCTTAACCTTAAGACTTAACCCTAAGACATAACTCTAAGACTTAATCTTAAGTCTTAACCTTAAGACCTAACCCTAAGATTTAACCTTAAGACGTGATCTTTAGGACATAACCCTAAGAATTAACCCTAAGACTTAAATTTAATACTTAACCCTAAGACTTAACCCTAAGACTTAATCCTAAGACATAACCCTGAGACTGAAACCTAAGACTTAACCTTAATGCTTAACCCTAAGTCATAACCCTGAGACTTAACATTGAAACTTAGCCTTGAAACTTAACCCTGAGACTTAACCCTAAGCCATATCCCCAAGACTTAACTCTAAGATGTAAACCTAAGACTCAATCCATAAGACTTAACCTTAAGACTTAACCCTAAGTCTCAGCCTTAAGACAGAACCTTACGACTTAACCCTGGGACTTAACCTTGAGACCTTACCTTGAGCCTTAACCCTGAGACTTATCCCTAAGACTTAACCATGAGACTTAACCTTCAGATTTACGGTTAAGTCTTAACTACAAGACTAAACCTTAAAACATAACCTTAAGACTTAACCGTAAGACATAAACCTGAGACTTAACCCTAAGACTTAACTAGAAGACTTAACCCTAAAACTTAACCTTAAGACTTAACCATAAAAATTAAGCCTAAGACTTAACCCTAAAACTTAACCTTAAGGCTCAACCTTAAGACTTGACGTTAAGACTTAAGTTTAAGACTTAACCTTAATACTTTACCCTAAGACGTAAGCCAAAAACTTAACCCTAAGACTTAACCCTAAAGACTTAACTATAAGACTTAACCCTAAGTCTTAACCTTAAGACCTAACTTTAATATTCAAACTTAACACTTAACCTTAGGAGTTAACCCTTAGACTTAACCTTATAACTTAACCCTAAGACATAACATTAAGAGGTAACCATAAGACTTAACTGTAAGACTTAACCTGACACTTAACATTAAGACTTAACCCTAAGAAACAATCCTAAAACTTAACCCTAAGGATTAACATAATGACTTCACCTTAAGACTTGATCCTAAGACTTCACCTTAAGACTTATCCCTAAGACATAACCCTAAGACTTAAATTTACGACTTAACCATAAGACTTAACCCTAAGACTTATCCCTAAGACATAACCCTAAGACTTAAATTTAGGACTTAACCACAAGACTTAACCCTAAGACTTAATACTAATACTTAACCTAAGACTTAACCCTGAGACTTAACCTTAAGACTTAACCCTAAGATTTAACCTTAAGACTTAACCCTAAGACTTATCCCTGAGACTTAACCCTAAGACTTATCCCTGAGACTTAACCCTAAGACTTCTCCCCAAACCTTAACCTTAAGACTTATTATTAAGATTTAAATTTAAGACTGAATCTTAAGACATAATACTAAGGCTTAACCTTAAGACTTATCCCTAAGACTTAACCCTGAGAATTTAATATAAGACTGAACCTTAGGATGTAACCCTAAGACTTAACACTATAACTTAACCGAAGACAACACTAAGACTTAAATTTAAGACTAAACTTTTAGACTTAACCCTAAGACGTAAACTTAAGAATTAAACATAAATCTTAACCCTGACACTTAACCCTAAGACGTATCCCAAAGACTTAAATTTAAGACTTAAACCTAAGACTCAAACCCTAGGACTTAAGATTTAACCTTAAGACTTAACACAAAGATTTAACCCTAAGATTTAGATTTATGAGTTAACCTTAAGACTTAATCCTAAGACTTAACACTAAGACTTAACCTTAAGACATAACCATAACACTTAAATCTAAGACTTAACCTTAACACTTAACCGTAAGACATAACCTTAAGATTTAACGCTAAGACTCAAATTTACGCCTTATCCTTAAGGCTTAACCCTAAGACTTAAATTTAGGTCTTAACCTTAACAGTTAACCCTAAGACTTAACCCTGAGACTTAAACCTAAGACTTAACCCTAAGACATAACCCTGAGACTTAACCTTAAGACTTAACCTTAAAACTTAACCCTAGGACTTGAATTTAAGACTTAACCTTAAGACTTATCCCTAAGACTTAACCCTGAGACTTAAACCTAATACTTAATCTTAGAGACTTAACCCTTAGACTTAACCTTAAGACTTAACCCTAACACTTATAATTAAGACTTAACCTTAAGACTTAACCTTGTGACTTAACCTTAAAAACTAAACCTGAGACTTAACCCTAAGACTTAAACTTAAAACTTAACCCTAAGACTTAACCCTATGATTTAAACCTAAGACTTCACTTAAACATAAGACTTAACCCTAAGGCATAACCCTGAGACTTAACCCTACGACTGAACCCTAAGACTAAACCCTAAGACTTAACCTTAAGACTTAACCCTAAGTCTTAACCCTGAGATTAACCGTGAGACTTAACCCAAAGATTTATCCCCAAGACTTAAAATTAAGACTTAAACTTATGACATAGCCATAAGAGTTAACCCTGAGATTAAATCTTATGACTTTAACCCTAAGACTTAATATTAATACTTAACCTTAAGACAACACCCTAAGACTTAACCCTAAGACAATAAACCTAAGACGTAACCTTAAATACTTAACTCTAAGTCTTAACCTTAAGACTTAACCCTAAGACATAACTCTAAGACTTAATCTTAAGTCTTAACCTTAAGACCTAACCCTAAGATTTAACCTTAAGACGTGATCTTTAGGACATAACCCTAAGAATTAACCCTAAGACTTAAATTTAATACTTAACCCTAAGACTTAACCCTAAGACTTAATCCTAAGACATAACCCTGAGACTGAAACCTAAGACTTAACCTTAATGCTTAACCCTAAGTCATAACCCTGAGACTTAACATTGAAACTTAGCCTTGAAACTTAACCCTGAGACTTAAGCCTAAGCCATATCCCCAAGACTTAACTCTAAGACGTAAACCTAAGACTCAATCCATAAGACTTAACCTTAAGACTTAACCCTAAGTCTCAGCCTTAAGACAGAACCTTACGACTTAACCCTGGGACTTAACCTTGAGACCTTACCTTGAGCCTTAACCCTGAGACTTATCCCTAAGACTTAACCATGAGACTTAACCTTCAGATTTACCGTTAAGTCTTAACTACAAGACTAAACCTTAAAACATAACCTTAAGACTTAACCGTAAGACATAAACCTGAGACTTAACCCTAAGACTTAACTAGAAGACTTAACCCTAAAACTTAACCTTAAGACTTAACCATAAAAATTAAGCCTAAGACTTAACCCTAAAACTTAACCTTAAGGCTCAACCTTAAGACTTGACGTTAAGACTTAAGTTTAAGACTTAACCTTAATACTTTACCCTAAGACGTAAGCCAAAAACTTAACCCTAAGACTTAACCCTAAAGACTTAACTATAAGACTTAACCCTAAGTCTTAACCTTAAGACCTAACTTTAATATTCAAACTTAACACTTAACCTTAGGAGTTAACCCTTAGACTTAACCTTATAACTTAACCCTAAGACATAACATTAAGAGGTAACCATAAGACTTAACTGTAAGACTTAACCTGACACTTAACATTAAGACTTAACCCTAAGAAACAATCCTAAAACTTAACCCTAAGGATTAACATAATGACTTCACCTTAAGACTTGATCCTAAGACTTCACCTTAAGACTTATCCCTAAGACATAACCCTAAGACTTAAATTTACGACTTAACCATAAGACTTAACCCTAAGACTTATCCCTAAGACATAACCCTAAGACTTAAATTTAGGACTTAACCACAAGACTTAACCCTAAGACTTAATACTAATACTTAACCTAAGACTTAACCCTGAGACTTAACCTTAAGACTTAACGCTAAGATTTAACCTTAAGACTTAACCCTAAGACTTATCCCTGAGACTTAACCCTAAGACTTATCCCTGAGACTTAACCCTAAGACTTATCCCCAAACCTTAACCTTAAGACTTATTATTAAGATTTAAATTTAAGACTGAATCTTAAGACATAATACTAAGGCTTAACCTTAAGACTTATCCCTAAGACTTAACCCTGAGAATTTAATATAAGACTGAACCTTAGGATGTAACCCTAAGACTTAACACTATAACTTAACCGAAGACAACACTAAGACTTAAATTTAAGACTAAACTTTTAGACTTAACCCTAAGACGTAAACTTAAGAATTAAACATAAATCTTAACCCTGACACTTAACCCTAAGACGTATCCCAAAGACTTAAATTTAAGACTTAAACCTAAGACTCAAACCCTAGGACTTAAGATTTAACCTTAAGACTTAACACAAAGATTTAACCCTAAGATTTAGATTTATGAGTTAACCTTAAGACTTAATCCTAAGACTTAACACTAAGACTTAACCTTAAGACATAACCATAACACTTAAATCTAAGACTTAACCTTAACACTTAACCGTAAGAGATAACCTTAAGATTTAACGCTAAGACTCAAATTTACGCCTTATCCTTAAGGCTTAACCCTAAGACTTAAATTTAGGTCTTAACCTTAACAGTTAACCCTAAGACTTAACCCTGAGACTTAAACCTAAGACTTAACCCTAAGACATAACCCTGAGACTTAACCTTAAGACTTAACCTTAAAACTTAACCCTAGGACTTGAATTTAAGACTTAACCTTAAGACTTATCCCTAAGACTTAACCCTGAGACTTAAACCTAATACTTAATCTTAGAGACTTAACCCTTAGACTTAACCTTAAGACTTAACCCTAACACTTATAATTAAGACTTAACCTTAAGACTTAACCTTGTGACTTAACCTTAAAAACTAAACCTGAGACTTAACCCTAAGACTTAAACTTAAAACTTAACCCTAAGACTTAACCCTATGATTTAAACCTAAGACTTAACTTAAACATAAGACTTAACCCTAAGGCATAACCCTGAGACTTAACCCTACGACTGAACCCTAAGACTAAACCCTAAGACTTAACCTTAAGACTTAACCCTAAGTCTTAACCCTGAGATTAACCGTGAGGCTTAACCCAAAGATTTATCCCCAAGACTTAAAATTAAGACTTAAACTTATGACATAGCCATAAGAGTTAACCCTGAGATTAAATCTTATGGCTTTAACCCTAAGACTTAATATTAATCCTTAACCTTAAGACAACACCCTAAGACTTAACCCTAAGACAATAAACCTAAGACGTAACCTTAAATACTTAACTCTAAGTCTTAACCTTAAGACTTAACCCTAAGACATAACTCTAAGACTTAATCTTAAGTCTTAACCTTAAGACCTAACCCTAAGATTTAACCTTAAGACGTGATCTTTAGGACATAACCCTAAGAATTAACCCTAAGACTTAAATTTAATACTTAACCCTAAGACTTAACCCTAAGACTTAATCCTAAGACATAACCCTGAGACTGAAACCTAAGACTTAACCTTAATGCTTAACCCTAAGTCATAACCCTGAGACTTAACATTGAAACTTAGCCTTGAAACTTAACCCTGAGACTTAAGCCTAAGCCATATCCCCAAGACTTAACTCTAAGACGTAAACCTAAGACTCAATCCATAAGACTTAACCTTAAGACTTAACCCTAAGTCTCAGCCTTAAGACAGAACCTTACGACTTAACCCTGGGACTTAACCTTGAGACCTTACCTTGAGCCTTAACCCTGAGACTTATCCCTAAGACTTAACCATGAGACTTAACCTTCAGATTTACCGTTAAGTCTTAACTACAAGACTAAACCTTAAAACATAACCTTAAGACTTAACCGTAAGACATAAACCTCAGACTTAACCCTAAGACTTAACTAGAAGACTTAACCCTAAAACTTAACCTTAAGACTTAACCATAAAAATTAAGCCTAAGACTTAACCCTAAAACTTAACCTTAAGGCTCAACCTTAAGACTTGACGTTAAGACTTAAGTTTAAGACTTAACCTTAATACTTTACCCTAAGACGTAAGCCAAAAACTTAACCCTAAGACTTAACCCTAAAGACTTAACTATAAGACTTAACCCTAAGTCTTAACCTTAAGACCTAACTTTAATATTCAAACTTAACACTTAACCTTAGGAGTTAACCCTTAGACTTAACCTTATAACTTAACCCTAAGACATAACATTAAGAGGTAACCATAAGACTTAACTGTAAGACTTAACCTGACACTTAACATTAAGACTTAACCCTAAGAAACAATCCTAAAACTTAACCCTAAGGATTAACATAATGACTTCACCTTAAGACTTGATCCTAAGACTTCACCTTAAGACTTATCCCTAAGACATAACCCTAAGACTTAAATTTACGACTTAACCATAAGACTTAACCCTAAGACTTATCCCTAAGACATAACCCTAAGACTTAAATTTAGGACTTAACCACAAGACTTAACCCTAAGACTTAATACTAATACTTAACCTAAGACTTAACCCTGAGACTTAACCTTAAGACTTAACCCTAAGATTTAACCTTAAGACTTAACCCTAAGACTTATCCCTGAGACTTAACCCTAAGACTTATCCCTGAGACTTAACCCTAAGACTTATCCCCAAACCTTAACCTTAAGACTTATTATTAAGATTTAAATTTAAGACTGAATCTTAAGACATAATACTAAGGCTTAACCTTAAGACTTATCCCTAAGACTTAACCCTGAGAATTTAATATAAGACTGAACCTTAGGATGTAACCCTAAGACTTAACACTATAACTTAACCGAAGACAACACTAAGACTTAAATTTAAGACTAAACTTTTAGACTTAACCCTAAGACGTAAACTTAAGAATTAAACATAAATCTTAACCCTGACACTTAACCCTAAGACGTATCCCAAAGACTTAAATTTAAGACTTAAACCTAAGACTCAAACCCTAGGACTTAAGATTTAACCTTAAGACTTAACACAAAGATTTAACCCTAAGATTTAGATTTATGAGTTAACCTTAAGACTTAATCCTAAGACTTAACACTAAGACTTAACCTTAAGACATAACCATAACACTTAAATCTAAGACTTAACCTTAACACTTAACCGTAAGACATAACCTTAAGATTTAACGCTAAGACTCAAATTTACGTCTTATCCTTAAGGCTTAACCCTAAGACTTAAATTTAGGTCTTAACCTTAACAGTTAACCCTAAGACTTAACCCTGAGACTTAACCCTAAGACATAACCCTGAGATTTAACCTTAAGACTTAACCTTAAAACTTAACCCTAGGACTTGAATTTAAGACTTAACCTTAAGACTTATCCCTAAGACTTAACCCTGAGACTTAAACCTAATACTTAATCTTAGAGACTTAACCCTTAGACTTAACCTTAAGACTTAACCCTAACACTTATAATTAAGACTTAACCTTAAGACTTAACCTTGTGACTTAACCTTAAAAACTAAACCTGAGACTTAACCCTAAGACTTAAACTTAAAACTTAACCCTAAGACTTAACCCTATGATTTAAACCTAAGACTTAACTTAAACATAAGACTTAACCCTAAGGCATAACCCTGAGACTTAACCCTACGACTGAACCCTAAGACTAAACCCTAAGACTTAACCTTAAGACTTAACCCTAAGTCTTAACCCTGAGATTAACCGTGAGGCTTAACCCAAAGATTTATCCCCAAGACTTAAAATTAAGACTTAAACTTATGACATAGCCATAAGAGTTAACCCTGAGATTAAATCTTATGGCTTTAACCCTAAGACTTAATATTAATCCTTAACCTTAAGACAACACCCTAAGACTTAACCCTAAGACAATAAACCTAAGACGTAACCTTAAATACTTAACTCTAAGTCTTAACCTTAAGACTTAACCCTAAGACATAACTCTAAGACTTAATCTTAAGTCTTAACCTTAAGACCTAACCCTAAGATTTAACCTTAAGACGTGATCTTTAGGACATAACCCTAAGAATTAACCCTAAGACTTAAATTTAATACTTAACCCTAAGACTTAACCCTAAGACTTAATCCTAAGACATAACCCTGAGACTGAAACCTAAGACTTAACCTTAATGCTTAACCCTAAGTCATAACCCTGAGACTTAACATTGAAACTTAGCCTTGAAACTTAACCCTGAGACTTAACCCTAAGCCATATCCCCAAGACTTAACTCTAAGACGTAAACCTAAGACTCAATCCATAAGACGTAACCTTAAGACTTAACCCTAAGTCTCAGCCTTAAGACAGAACCTTACGACTTAACCCTGGGACTTAACCTTGAGACCTTACCTTGAGCCTTAACCCTGAGACTTATCCCTAAGACTTAACCATGAGACTTAACCTTCAGATTTACCGTTAAGTCTTAACTACAAGACTAAACCTTAAAACATAACCTTAAGACTTAACCGTAAGACATAAACCTGAGACTTAACCCTAAGACTTGACTAGAAGACTTAACCCTAAAACTTAACCTTAAGACTTAACCATAAAAATTAAGCCTAAGACTTAACCCTAAAACTTAACCTTAAGGCTCAACCTTAAGACTTGACGTTAAGACTTAAGTTTAAGACTTAACCTTAATACTTTACCCTAAGACGTAAGCCAAAAACTTAACCCTAAGACTTAACCCTAAAGACTTAACTATAAGACTTAACCCTAAGTCTTAACCTTAAGACCTAACTTTAATATTCAAACTTAACACTTAACCTTAGGAGTTAACCCTTAGACTTAACCTTATAACTTAACCCTAAGACATAACATTAAGAGGTAACCATAAGACTTAACTGTAAGACTTAACCTGACACTTAACATTAAGACTTAACCCTAAGAAACAATCCTAAAACTTAACCCTAGGGATTAACATAATGACTTCACCTTAAGACTTGATCCTAAGACTTCACCTTAAGACTTATCCCTAAGACATAACCCTAAGACTTAAATTTACGACTTAACCATAAGACTTAACCCTAAGACTTATCCCTAAGACATAACCCTAAGACTTAAATTTAGGACTTAACCACAAGACTTAACCCTAAGACTTAATACTAATACTTAACCTAAGACTTAACCCTGAGACTTAACCTTAAGACTTAACCCTAAGATTTAACCTTAAGACTTAACCCTAAGACTTATCCCTGAGACTTAACCCTAAGACTTATCCCTGAGACTTAACCCTAAGACTTATCCCCAAACCTTAACCTTAAGACTTATTATTAAGATTTAAATTTAAGACTGAATCTTAAGACATAATACTAAGGCTTAACCTTAAGACTTATCCCTAAGACTTAACCCTGAGAATTTAATATAAGACTGAACCTTAGGATGTAACCCTAAGACTTAACACTATAACTTAACCGAAGACAACACTAAGACTTAAATTTAAGACTAAACTTTTAGACTTAACCCTAAGACGTAAACTTAAGAATTAAACATAAATCTTAACCCTGACACTTAACCCTAAGACGTATCCCAAAGACTTAAATTTAAGACTTAAACCTAAGACTCAAACCCTAGGACTTAAGATTTAACCTTAAGACTTAACACAAAGATTTAACCCTAAGATTTAGATTTATGAGTTAACCTTAAGACTTAATCCTAAGACTTAACACTAAGACTTAACCTTAAGACATAACCATAACACTTAAATCTAAGACTTAACCTTAACACTTAACCGTAAGACATAACCTTAAGATTTAACGCTAAGACTCAAATTTACGTCTTATCCTTAAGGCTTAACCCTAAGACTTAAATTTAGGTCTTAACCTTAACAGTTAACCCTAAGACTTAACCCTGAGACTTAAACCTAAGACATAACCCTGAGACTTAACCTTAAGACTTAACCTTAAAACTTAACCCTAGGACTTGAATTTAAGACTTAACCTTAAGACTTATCCCTAAGACTTAACCCTGAGACTTAAACCTAATACTTAATCTTAGAGACTTAACCCTTAGACTTAACCTTAAGACTTAACCCTAACACTTATAATTAAGACTTAACCTTAAGACTTAACCTTGTGACTTAACCTTAAAAACTAAACCTGAGACTTAACCCTAAGACTTAAACTTAAAACTTAACCCTAAGACTTAACCCTATGATTTAAACCTAAGACTTAACTTAAACATAAGACTTAACCCTAAGGCATAACCCTGAGACTTAACCCTACGACTGAACCCTAAGACTAAACCCTAAGACTTAACCTTAAGACTTAACCCTAAGTCTTAACCCTGAGATTAACCGTGAGACTTAACCCAAAGATTTATCCCCAAGACTTAAAATTAAGACTTAAACTTATGACATAGCCATAAGAGTTAACCCTGAGATTAAATCTTATGACTTTAACCCTAAGACTTAATATTAATACTTAACCTTAAGACAACACCCTAAGACTTAACCCTAAGACAATAAACCTAAGACGTAACCTTAAATACTTAACTCTAAGTCTTAACCTTAAGACTTAACCCTAAGACATAACTCTAAGACTTAATCTTAAGTCTTAACCTTAAGACCTAACCCTAAGATTTAACCTTAAGACGTGATCTTTAGGACATAACCCTAAGAATTAACCCTAAGACTTAAATTTAATACTTAACCCTAAGACTTAACCCTAAGACTTAATCCTAAGACATAACCCTGAGACTGAAACCTAAGACTTAACCTTAATGCTTAACCCTAAGTCATAACCCTGAGACTTAACATTGAAACTTAGCCTTGAAACTTAACCCTGAGACTTAACCCTAAGACTTATCCCCAAGACTTAACCCTTCAGACTTAAACTACAGACTTAGCCTTTAAGACTTAACACTGACTCAACCTTAAGATTCAACCTTAAGTCTTAACACTGAGATTAACCTTGAGACTTAAACATGAGACTAAACCATAAGACTTGACCATAAGACTTAAGACTTTAACTTAAGACTTAACCCGGAGATTTAATCTTAAAACTTTAACCATAAGACTTAACCCTAGGAATTAACCTTAAAACTTAACCCTAAGACTTCACCATAAATTTAAACCTAAGCCTGAACCATAAGACTTAACCTTAATACATATCCCTAAGACTTAACCCTAAGAGATAACACTGAATCTTGACCCTAAGTCTTAACCTTAGAGACTTAACTCTAAGACTGAACCTTAAGACATACCCCTGAGGCTTAACATTGAGCCTTATACTTGAGACTTTACCATAACACTTAACACTGAGATTAAATCTTAAGACGTTAACATTAAGACATAACTCTAAGACTTAACCCTGCCTTAACCTTAAAACTTATCCCTGAGATTTAACACAAAAACTTAACCCTAAGACTTATCCCTAAGACTTAAACCTTAAGATTTAACCGTAAGTCCTATTCTTAAGACATATGCCCTATAGAATATTTCCCCATCTCAGCCCAGAAAGCAGGTAGAACAAAGTTTGTGGTGTCTTTCAGCTGCCTACCGGGGCAGTGTGAGAACTACCAACAGAACTCCTTTCTGGCACCTTCTCCGGTGGAGTTGTGCATGGAGTAGGCGTTGGGAATGTTTGTCTCCAGCCTAGTCCAAAAGACAGCGGTTCCCCATCTCAGCCCAGAAAGCAGGTAGAACAAATTTTACTGGTGCCTTTCTGCTGCCTACGGGGCAGTCTGAGAACTACCATGCGAACGCCTTTCTGGCACCTTCTCCGGTGCAGTTGTGCATGGGGAGTGTTTGGAACATTCTGTCACCAGCCGAGTCCAAAATTCAGCAGTTCCCCATCTCAGCCCAAAAGCAGGTAGAACAAGTTTTCTGGTGCCTTTCAGCTGTCTACCGGGGTAGTGTAAAAACTACCAAGAGAACTCGTTTCTGGAAACTTCCCCGGTGCAGTTTTGCACGGGGTATTTTTGGAACATGTTGTCATCAGCCGAGTCCAAAAGTCAGCCGTTCCCCATCTCAGCCCCGAAAGCAGGTAGAACAAGTTTAATGGTGCCTTTCAGCTGGCTTCCGGGGTAGTGTAAAAAATACCAACAGAACTCCTTTCTGGCACCTTCCCCGGTGGACTTGTGCATGGGGTGTGCCTTGCAACAATTTGTCTTCAGCCGAGTCCAAAATTCAGCTGTTCCCCATCTCAGCCCCGAAAGCAGGTAGAACAAGTTTACTGCTGCCTTTTTGCTGCCTACCGGGGCAGTGTGAGAACTACCAAGAGAACGCCTTTCTGGCACCTTCCCCGGTGGAGTTGTGCACGGGGTGGGTTTGGAGCATTCTGTCACCAGCCGAGACCAAAATTCAGCGTTTCCCCATCTCAGCCGAGGAAGCAGGTAGCCCTACTTTTGTGCTGCCTTTCAGCTGCCTACCGGGACAGTGTGACAACTACCTAGAGAACTCCTTTCTGGCACCTTCCCCGGTGGACTTGTGCATGGGGTGTGTTTGGAACATGTTGTCACCAGCGAAGTCCAAAAGTCAGTGGTTCCCCATCTCAGCCCCGAAAGCAGGTAGCCCTACTTTAATGGTGCCTTTCAGCTGGCTTCCGGGGTAGTGTAAAAAATACCAACAGAACTCCTTTCTGGCACCTTCCCCGGTCGAGTTGTGCAAGGGGTGGGTTTGGAACATTTTGTCACCAGCCGAGACAAAAATTCAGCCGTTCCCCATCTCAGCCGAGGAAGCAGGTAGAAGAAGTTTAATGGTGCCTTTCAGCTGCCTACCAGGGTAGTCTAAAAACTACCAAGAGAAATCGTTTCTAGCACCTTCCCCGGTGGAGTTCTGAAAGGGGTGTGTTTGGAACATTCGGTCACCAGCCGAGTCCAAAATTCAGCAGTTCCCCATCTCAGCCCCGAAAGCAGGTAGAACAAATTTTGTGGTGCCTTTCAGCTGCCTGCCGGAGTAGTGTAAGAACTACCTAGAGAACTCCTTTCTGGCTCCTTCCCCGGTGCACTTGTGCATGGGGTATGCATTGGGAATGTTTGTCACCATCCGAGTCTAAAATTCAGAAGTTCTCCATCTCAGCCCCGAAAGCAGGTAGAAGAATTTTTGTGGTGCCTTTCAGCTGCCTACGGGGCAGTCTGAGAACTACCAACAGAACTCCTTTCTGGCACCTTCCCCTGTGGAGTTGTGCATGGGGTATGTTTGGAACATGTTGTCACCTGTCGAGTCCAAAATTCAGCCGTTCCCCATCTCAGCCCCGAAAGCAGGTAGATCAAGTTTTCTGGTGCCTTTCAGCTGCCTTCCGGGGTAGTGTAAAATCTACCAACAGAACTCCTTTCTGGCACCTTCCCCGGTGCAGTTGTGCATGGGGTGTGCCTTGCAACAATTTGTCTTCAGCCGAGTCCAAAAGTCAGCGGTTCCCCATCTCAGCCCCGAAAGCAGGTAGAACAAGTTTACTGGCGCCTTTTTGCTGCCTACCGGAGCAGTGTGAGAACTACCAAGAGAACTCCTTTCTGGCACCTTCTCCGGTGGAGTTGTGCACGGGGTGGTTTTGGAACATTCTGTCACCAGCCGAGACCAAAATTCAGCGGTTCCCCATCTCAGCCGAGGAAGCAGGTAGCCCTACTTTTGTGGTGCCTTTCAGCTGCCTACCGGGACAGTGTGACAACTACCTAGAGAACTCCTTTCTGGCACCTTCCCCGGTGGACTTGTGCATGGGGTATGCATTGGGAATGTTTGTCACCAGCCGAGTCTAAAATTCAGAAGCTCTCCATCTCAGCCCCGAAAGCAGGTAGAAGAAGTTTACTGGTGCCTTTCAGCTGCCTACCGGGGTAGTGTAAAAACTACCAAGAGAACTCCTTTCTGGCACCTTCCCCGGTGGAGATGAACAAGGGGTGGGTTTGGAACATTTTGTCACCAGCCGAGACCAAAATTCAGCCGTTCCCCATCTCAGCCCTGAAAGCAGGTAGAACAAGTTTTCTGGTGCCTTTCTGCTGCCTTCCGGCGTAGTGTAAAAACTACCAAGAGAACTCGTTTTTGGAAACTTCCCCGGTGCAGTTGTGCACGGGGTATTTTTGGAACATGTTGTCATCAGCCGAGTCCAAAAGTCAGCGGTTCCCCATCTCAGCCCCGAAAGCAGGTAGCCCTACTTTAGTGGTGCCTTTCACCTGGCTTCCGGGGTAGTGTAAAAAATACCAACAGAACTCCTTTCTGGCACCTTCCCCGGTGGACTTGTGCATCGGGTGTGCCTTGCAGCAGTTTGTCACCAGCCGAGTCCAAATTCAGCAGTTCCCCATCTCAGCCCCGAAAGCAGGTAGCCCTACTTTTGTGCTGCCTTTCAGCTGCCTACCGGGGCAGTGTAAGAACTACCTACAGAACTCCTTTCTGGCACCTTCCCCGGTGCAGTTGTGCACGGGGTGTGTTTGGAACATTCTATCACCTGCCGAGTCCAAAAGTCAGCGGTTCCCCATCTCAGCCCCGAAAGCAGGTAGAACAAGTTTTCTGGTGCCTTTCAGCTGCCTACCGGGGCAGTGTGAGAACTACCAACAGAACTCCTTTCTGGCACCTTCCCCGGTGGACTTGTGCATCGGGTGTGCCTGGCAACAGTTTGTCTCCAGCCGAGGCCAAAATTCAGCAGTTCCCCATCTCAGCCCCGAAAGCAGGTAGAACAAGTTTTCTGGTGCCATTCAGCTGCCTACCGGGGTAGTGTAAAAACTACCAAGAGAACTCCTTTCTGGCACCTTCCCCGGTGGAGTTGTGCAAGGGGTGTGTTTGGAACATTCGGTCACCAGCCGAGTCCAAAAGTCAGCAGTTCCCCATCTCAGCCCCGAAAGCAGGTAGAAGAATTTTTGTGGTGCCTTTCAGCTGCCTACGGGGCAGTCTGATAACTACCAACAGAACTCCTTTCTGGAAACTTCCCCGGTGCAGTTGTGCACGGGGTATTTTTGGAACATGTTGTCATCAGCCGAGACCAAAATTCAGCAGTTCCCCATCTCAGCCCCGAAAGCAGGTAGCCCTACTTTAATGGTGCCTCTCAGCTGGCTTCCGGGGTAGTGTAAAAAATACCAACCGAACTCCTTTCTGGCACCTTCCCCGGTCGAGTTGTGCAAGGGGTGTGTTTGGAACATTTTGTCACCAGCCGAGACCAAAATTCAGCCGTTCCCCATCTCAGCCGAGGAAGCAGGTAGAAGAAGTTTTCTGGTGCCTTTCTGCTGCCTTCCGGCGTAGTGTAAAAACTACAAAGAACTCCTTTCTGGCACCTTCCCCGGTGGTCTTGTGCATGGGGTGTGTTTGGAACATGCTGTCACCTGTCGAGTCCGAAAGTCAGCTGTTCCCCATCTCAGCCCCGAAAGCAGGTAGAAGAAGTTTTGTGGTGCCTATCAGCTGCCTACGGGGCAGTCTGAGAACTACCAAAAATACTCCTTTCTGGCACCTTCCCCGGTGGACTTGTGCATCGGGTGTGCCTTGCAACAGTTTGTCTCCAGCCGAGTCCAAAAGTCAGCTGTTCCCCATCTCAGCCGAGAAAGCAGATAGAACAAGTTTTCTGGTGCCTTTCAGCTGTCTACCGGGGTAGTGTGAGAACTACCAAGAGAACTCCTTTCTGGCGCCTTCCCCGGTGGAGTTGTGCATGGGGTGTGTTTGGAACATGTTGTCACCAGCGAAGTCCAAAATTCAGCCGTTCCCCATCTCAGCCCCGAAAGCAGGTAGAACAAGTTTTCTGGTGCCTTTCAGCTGTCTACCGGGGTAGTGTGAGAACTACCAAGAGAACTCCTTTCTGGCGCCTTCCCCGGTGGAGTTGTGCATGGGGTGTGTTTGGAACATGTTGTCACCAGCGAAGTCCAAAATTCAGCCGTTCCCCATCTCAGCCCCGAAAGCAGGTAGAAGAAGTTTAATGGTGCCTTTCAGCTGCCTTCCGCGTAGTGTAAAAACTACCAACAGAACTCCTTTCTGGCACCTTCCCCGGTGGACTTGTGCATCGGGTGTGCCTTGCAACATTTTGTCACCAGCCGAGTCCAAAAGTCAGTGGTTCCCCATCTCAGCCCAGAAAGCAGGTAGCCCTACTTTTGTGCTGCCTTTCAGCTGCCTACCGGGGCAGTGTGAGAACTACCGACAGAACTCCTTTCTGGCACCTTCCCCGGTGGACTTGTGCATGGGGAGTGTTTGGAACATGTTGTCACCAGCGAAGTCCAAAATTCAGCGGTTCCACATCTCAGCCCCGAAAGCAGGTAGAAGAAGTTTAATGGTGCCTTTCAGCTGCCTACCAAGGTAGTGTAATAACTACCAGGAGAACTCTTGTCTGGCTTCTTCCCCCGTGGAGTTGTGCAAGGGGTGGTTTTGGAACATTTTGTCACCAGCCGAGACCAAAATTCAGCCGTTCCCCATCTCAGCCGAGGAAGCAGGTAGAAGAAGTTTAATGGTGCCTTTCAGCTGCCTACCAGGGTAGTCTAAAAACTACCAAGAGAAATCGTTTCTAGCACCTTCCCCGGTGGAGTTCTGAAAGGGGTGTGTTTGGAACATTCGGTCACCAGCCGAGTCCAAAATTCAGCCGTTCCCCATCTCAGCCCCGAAAGCAGGTAGAAGAAGTTTAATGGTGCCTTTCAGCTGCCTACCGGGGTAGTGTAAAAACTACCAACAGAACTCCTTTCTGGCACCTTCCCCGGTGCAGTTGTGCATGGGGTGTGCCTTGCAACATTTTGTCACCAGCCGAGTCCAAAATTCAGCTGTTCCCATCTCAGCCCCGAAAGCAGGTAGAACAAGTTTACTGGTGCCTTTTTGCTGCCTACCGGAGCAGTGTGAGAACTACCAAGAGAACTCCTTTCTGGCACCTTCCCCGGTGGAGTTGTGCATGGGGTGTGTTTGGAACATTCGGTCAGCAGCCGAGTCCAAAATTCAGCCGTTCCCCATCTCAGCCCCGAAAGCAGGTAGAACAAGTTTTGTGGTGCCTTTCAGCTGTCTACCGGGGTAGTGTAAAAACTACCAACAGAACTCCTTTCTGGCACCTTCCCCGGTCGAGTTGTGCAAGGGGTGGGTTTGGAACATTTTGTCACCAGCCGAGACCAAAATTCAGCCGTTCCCCATCTCAGCCGAGGAAGCAGGTAGAAGAAGTTTTCTGGTGCCTTTCTGCTGCCTTCCGGCGTAGTGTGAAAACTACCGAAAGAACTCCTTTCTGGCACTTTCCCCTGTGGAGTTGTGCATGGGCTATGTTTGGAACATGTTGTCACCAGCTGAGTCCAAAATTCAGCCGTTCCCCATCTCAGCCGAGAAAGCAGGTAGAACAAGTTTTCTGGTGCCTTTCAGCTGGCTTCCGGGGTAGTCTAAAAACTACCAACAGAACTCCTTTCTGGCACCTTCCCCGGTGGAGTTGTGCACGGGGTGGGTTTGGAACATTTTGTCACCAGCCGAGACCAAAATTCAGCGCTTCCCCATCTCAGCCCCGAAAGCAGGTAGATCAAGTTTTCTGGTGCCTTTCAGTTGTCTACCGGGGTAGTGTAAAAACTACCAACAGAACTCCTTTCTGGCATCTTCCCCGGTGCAGTTGTGCAAGGGGTGTGCCTTGCAACAATTTGTCTTCAGCCGAGTCCAAAAGTCAGCAG
Organism: Falco peregrinus; assembly: GCF_023634155.1. NCBI lineage: Eukaryota > Metazoa > Chordata > Aves > Falconiformes > Falconidae > Falco > Falco peregrinus. Next base: position 4,437,746 of record NW_026599592.1, on the reverse strand, counting down.
TTCCCCATCTCAGCCCCGAAAGCAGGTAGAACAAGTTTACTGGTGCCTTTTTGCTGCCTACCGGAGCAGTGTGAGAACTACCAAGAGAACTCTTGTCTGGCACCTTCTCCGGTGGAGTTGTGCACGGGGTGGGTTTGGAACATTCTGTCACCAGCCGAGACCAAAATTCAGCGGTTCCCCATCTCAGCCGAGGAAGCAGGTAGCCCTACTTTTGTGCTGCCTTTCAGCTGCCTACCGGGACAGTGT